>NW_019247592.1:0-1411 GCF_002742605.1 Olea europaea var. sylvestris | reverse complement strand
ATTAGTAGCTACATAAGGTGAAGAGATGCTTACCCAAAAGGTAACTAAGGTTAAGATGGAATACAAATCCGCAGTATTTTTCGACTTACCCGTTTATTGGGCTGTTGAATGGAAATTGAGATCTATATAGGATATCACTGGGACTCACATTGGAAAGGTATTTTCTATATTATTAGGTCAAAAGCCCTTTCATTGTTCAACAAACTTGATATACAAACAGGGGCGGACCCAGAGACTTCGGACTGTGGGGTCAAAAATGAAATTTTTTTCGAACAACATATCATTAACAAAAATAAATTCATATGCTACTACAATTGTAGCCTACGCATTTTTATACTTTGAAAACGTCGTCTAATTATATCGTTATCAATATTGTCAAGTACATCGCTCTCAATATATGCAATCAAACTATCACTTAACCATTGATCTCCCATTCGATTACGTAGTCGATTCTTGACAATCTTCATTGCAGAAAATACTCTTTCTACCGTAGCAGTTGCAACTGGAAGAATTAACGCCAATGTTACAAGCCTGTAAACTAATGGGTACACCTCATGTTTTTTCATCACAACCAAGGTTTTTGCAAGAGCATTAAGGCCTTGTAACCCTTCAAAATCTTTGTGAGAGCGCATATCAATAATATATGTCTGAATTTGCTCTTCAAATGCCAAGATCTCTATTGGTTTAAAATCTTTGGGATAATACTCACACAATTGAATTAACTTATCCTTGTTCAAAGCAGAGAATGAATTATCCGGACACAAGCATGCAACACAAAGGAGTAAGTCACTATTTACCTTAGAGAAACGATCATTCAACTCTTGAATTTGCATATCGATGATAGCATAGAAGAAATCCACACGAAAATGATGTAGATTTGTAATTTCTTGAGTGTTACGCCATGAACGGCCTAGAGGTATAAACATATCGTCCATATTGGGAACATCAATATTGTATCTTTCGCAAAAGCAAGAAACTGTTCTTAAAAATGATTCACATTCATTGTCCCTCATTGTTTGAAGTTGTTCTTTACTTATTTTCACTAATTTCATAGCGTTGACAATATCTTCATCTCTTCTTTGTAATGATTCTGAAAATTCATATGAAATACCCAATACCTTTTTCATGAGATGCAAACTGAATACAAAATCAAATGTCAACATAGATCCCAACAAAATACGTGCTTCCCCTCGCTTTCCACAACTAGTATCATTAGTGGCAATCATCTCAACGACATCAACTGTAGCAGAAAACACGATAATCAAGTTAAGTAAAGAATTATAGTGAGAGCCCCAACGAGTATCACCAGGTCGCTTAAGAGTAGTTTCTTGATTAAGGCTCTTTCCACTTGAGATTTCAAAAAGATTTAATGATTCAACAACTTCAAGCCTCTTCTTCTCTCGAAGAAGAT
>NW_019247591.1:0-1411 GCF_002742605.1 Olea europaea var. sylvestris | reverse complement strand
ATTAACTACATAAAAATTTCTTGGTCTAACATTTGCCAATGGATTTGCTTATATAGCCATGAAAGGACTTTTGGAGAATAAATCGACGAGATAACTAGAGGTTCACAAGAATGCTGGGGAGCTAAATGTTCATGTGAGCTAGCATTTCAGTCTCCTCTCACTTTTCTCGACATTTCCTATTAGGGGTGGGCGTGGGTTGGATTGGGTCGGTTTTTATCCAAATCCCAACCCAACCCAACATGATCGGTTTGATTGATGTTCAACCCAACCCAACTATAAAGATTGAAACCCAACCCAACCCAACCCAACCCAACCAAATGTCGGTCGGGTTGGGTTGGTCGGTTTGGGACAATTGTAAACAAATATTAAAGTCACAAAAATACTAAATTTAAAGCAACATCAATATAGTCTTCCAACATCAATAAATTTAAAACATAAAAATAATAGTCTTGCAACATCATATAAAATAATTATCCAATAACTATTGGCACTTAGCTCAAACAAAAAGTAGCCATCAAACAAATCAATTCTCGTGCCCTTGATCATCTTCACTCAATTTTGAATTCATTGATTCCAATTCTACAAAACAAAAAACAAAATTGATTAAGTTGACAACGAAATACATAAAAATAAAGTCAAAAGACTCAAAACAACAAAATTTATGATAAAATACATATTACCTTCATCTAACTGGTTGTAATGCTCAATATCTTCCATGTGAAAACCATCTAATTGTGGAGAAGCTTTCAACCAATTTTGTGTGCATACCAAAACTTCCACCATTTTAGGACTTAATGAACTACGAAAAGGATCAAGGATCCTTCCTCCGGTGCTAAAAGCACTTTCTGAAGTAACAGTTGAAACTTGAATTGCCAACACATCCTTAACAAGATTAGACAAGAGACCGTACTTACTTTTGTTAACCTTCCACCAAACCAGAACATCAAAGTCCTGGCTCTCTATGCTTTCACGAGCATCAAGTAAATATCTTTCCACATCATTTTTTATTTCAGCAGAATTTTTTATAGCTTGTTTTTTCAAAAATCTAGAAAGACGAGAATCACTCATAGAAGAAGAACTATCCTTATTTGTACTGAAAGAACTCAAAGACTCATCAGTTGATACTTGACTACTTCCATGAACACCTTCACAGGCCACATACCACTCATAAATATCCATTAAATTGTCTTTCAAAGATTTCATCATGGTACTAACGACTTCCCCATCCATGTATAGATCACTAAAACAGTATTCAACGTAATCCATTTTATATCTTGGATCAAGAATAGTAGCAACAAGTAACAACCGATTCACGTTTTCCATTTTACCCCAATACTTATCAAACTTTTTCTTCATGTTAGTCGCCATGTCACACAATAAAAAATTACCACTTAATGTCCATTTATCCAAT
>NW_019247590.1:0-1411 GCF_002742605.1 Olea europaea var. sylvestris | reverse complement strand
ACTCAATAATTTTAAAAGTAATTATGTTTTAATGTGTAATGAGTAGTTGCTATAATTTGTGTTTGTGTTTGGCCAATAAGTTCGTGCTTGGCAATTTATATATTTTGGCGATAAGCAGTTGAAAAAGAGGATCATACTGTAAAAAGAGCAAATTTATACCTTGAATTCGTAAGGCCATTGCCGGATGTGATCTCAAGGATGAAAGATGAAAGTGTAGTGAATATATTATTGATACACTAGAATCGCATCTCCTATTACCATGTGATCTCGTAGTACAATTACGTTAAAATATTTTGTTTTCCTTTTCCAATTCAACCAATTTTGAAAGGAAACTTGCACACCATTTTAACATTGGGAGGCCAAAATTGAGAAATTGAATATTAAAAGCAAGAGAAAATTTAATAATTAAAGAGTCAACTGATGGAATTCAATGGAAGCAAAATTTATGGTGTTTCATCTTTTTGCAACCACATATTTCGGGTAATGAATAATCAATACTTTATTATTTTTTGTTAGACATTATATTGTCAAACGACCTCCCGGGCGATGATGAGAACCAATTTTATCAGTCGATATGAATGACTGAACGATAATTCAACATCGAATAATGGATGAACCGACCAAACGTTGCTTTACCTATTAGACGGCTAATGCTCTTTGTGGCTTTCTTGTTTCTTTCCGTTGGAAGTTAACCCTAGTCGAGCCTATTTACCATATCCTTACTTACCTTATGTTGGCCACTTGACTTAATATATATATTGGTGTTTTTCCTCCCTAGTCTACCCGGCCATATTGAAGCCGTCCATTATTGAAACCGAGAGATAGAGAGACTGCCGTGTTCTTCCTCTACCTTCTTCTTCGTGATTTGTTCTCCATGCCAATTGCTTGAGCCTTTGTGACTCTTACCTGTGTGGTATCCATCCTAAGTGTGTGAATTGAATCAACAAAGCAAAAGAGGAAAGCAACCATAGGAGGAAGAGGCGCCGGCGGGTTGGTCACTATGGTTTTGGTGTTGAATTCGATGTTTAATGGTTAACTGAGCCCGGAAATCACTTTGAGCAGCTTAAGGAAGATCCTAACATCTGGTATCAAAGCTTGGATAGCAAAAAAGGGCTCAAAATCGGCTGATTTTCGACCTTGAACCTTAGAACCCGAATCTGAAAATTTGCAATTACTCACAAACCAAAACTCGGTTGGACAAACGGAGGCCATACCTATCATCAGCAGGTCGAGGCGCTCCCGGAGAGGCGGCCCGTGGGGCGCGTGGGGGATTTTCCGACGACGCTGTCTTCAGGTAACTTACTTGTTTCGATCTCCTGAACGCGCTAATATACTTTGTTTTGTGTTTCAGGTTACATAGAAAAAGTTGGACGATTTTGCCCTTTGGTACGACGCCGACTGAAATTCAACA
>NW_019247589.1:0-1411 GCF_002742605.1 Olea europaea var. sylvestris | reverse complement strand
GAGAATTTGGGTTGAGAGTAGGGAAAAGATATGGGGAAACAGGAAAAATGATTATTATAATAATTATTATTTTTGAAAATGAGTGGGAAAAAGTGATTTTCAAATACTCACTTTCAAACAAGGGCTTAAAATGAGCTTGGAACATAGAAGTACCTCAGGTCTATCGACATACTTGCTCCATATCTTGGGAGGCCAAAACATCCGTGACTTTGGTACCTCATTGATATCTTCCAGTTAGTCATAGATAATGTCTGGCTTTTGCAATTATTTCAAAGGAACTAAACTGATCCTTTCTACTTTAACATGCAAGCATGCAAAGATGGAACTGGTATCGATTACTAAACTACACATAATGAAACCAATACCTGAAGAAATACAGATGTTGTGTGGAAGAAAGTACTAGGCGGCAAATCTTTTATTCCAAAAGCGTAGAATAGCTTTGACAACCCTAATCCAACAAGTCCAGCTACATAGTGACAATATTCATCATAATCATCAATTGTTTCTATCTGGAATGACAAGCTGGGTCACTATTCCCATGAATTGATTTGTCTTAAACAAAATTAAGTTAAAATGCTAGAAAATTACCAATTAGCCATTTTAAATCTATCAAATATATATTACGATGTGGATTAGTAAATAATTATAGAGAGAAAATAATTAGCTGACAACTGTGTGGTTGAAACAACTGAACTATGTACTGCTGGTAATTATCTTAGATATATTTTATTATTTGATGACAACCAGTGCATTGATGAACCACCTCAGGCATGATGTTTTTAACATACCTCCTTGCAAATAAATTTTGCCATCCCAGAACCCCCCATCATGGTAACATCCTCAATTACTTCCTGATAACTGCAAAAAATAAGACTTAAGCGGTATCACAGACGAATAACTTCAGCATTGTAGCACCTAGCGTGGCAGCGGCAGTGGGCTGCTACCGAAAAATCCAAAAAAAATTTGTTTAATCTTAAAAAAATAGGGCTTGGCAAATCTCCCCAACCAAACCTGACGGTTCTTATCAAATTAAATATGTGAACGGGTATCTGAATTGAGAATCACTGGCTATAATTCAATTCTCGATTCTAGACCAAGAACCAAAGAACCGAATCTTTCTAATTTTTTATATCGAATAAATCAAATTATTTTAATTTTAATTTTTTCTAAACAAATTAACAATTTCTAAATCCAAATTTTTGGCCCAATTACCCATTTTATTGTTTCATTTCTTAGCCCAATATAATCCAACCCAATAAATAACCCTAAATACATACACTACACATAAGTGCATAACGTTGTCTTGCACTCATTCTCGCTGACATTCCAAAACCTATACAACCGTCGATCGACGCTCTGACCGCAGCGATCATTTGAACAATGTAGTCTACTAGTCTCTAACATTCCAAAA
>NW_019247588.1:0-1411 GCF_002742605.1 Olea europaea var. sylvestris | reverse complement strand
GCGGTCGTACAGGCAAAATTACATGTGGCCGCACAGCATGATACCGAAAATAAAAACTCCAACTGAAGCTAAACCATGCGACTGCATGGGCCAAAAAAAATGGCGATTTTTCTATTTTTGGCCGGATTTCCTAGTTTCGATAGAATTCTTATGGAATCAAATTATTGCCATAATTTGATGGTTTTGGACGTTTTTTATTCATTAGTATAAATAGGAGGATATCTTTTCATTGTAAAAACCTTTGAACTTTTGACATTGCTTAATATTATAGAGAGAGAATTATTCTTTCAATTTAATTGTTCTTCTTGAACAATCTTGGAACTTATCAAGATTCAACTTCTTGTGGCGTTCTATCAATCGGATTGTGGGTTCTTTCAATTGTAATCAAGGGGTTTTAGGTTCTTCACTAATCTAGGGTTTCTTGGTTCAATTCTTGGGGTTTAAGATCCAAAACCGGGTTAGTATTGGTGTTCTTGGGTTCCGCATCAATCTCGTCGTGGGTTTCGTAGTTTCCATTGCTACGGGGTTCGCATCAGAGCATTGCATATTTGGATTGTCGGTGTTAGAAGAATTGAGAGTAACTTTTGCACACGGTGTCCATTTTGGACCCATAATTACTTTTCGAAAAGGTAGCGACCGTTACAGATTGAACTCACGGCTCCGTAGTGACGTATGAGGGATTTCGGTTATTTTTCGAAGAACAAGCACTTGTATATTTGGAACGCTTGGATAGTCGGCGTACGAAGAATTGAGCGTAACTTTTGCACACAGTGTCTGTTTTGGGCCCATAAGTACTTTTCGAAAATGTAGCGACTGTTTTCTATTGAACTCACCACTTCGTCGTGACGTATGAGGGATTTCGGCCATTTTTTGAAGAATGAGCACTTGCATATTTGGAACGCTTGGATTGTCGACATTCGAAGAATTGAGCATAAGTTTTGCATACGGTGTCCGTTTTAGCCCATAAGTATTTTTCAAAAATGTAGCGACCATTTTGGATTGAACTCACCGCTTTATCTTGATGTATGATGGATTTTCTCCATTTTTCGAAGAACGAACACAGGCATATTTGGAACGCTTGGATTGTCGGCGTTCGAAGAATTGAGCGTAACTTTTGCACGCGGTGTCCCTTTTGGGCCCATAAGTACTTTTCGAAAATGTAGCGATCGTTTTGGATTGAACTCACGACTTCGTCGTGATGTATGAGGGATTTTGGCCATTTTTCAAAGAACGAGCACTTGCACATTTGGATTGTCGGCGTTCGAAGAATTGAGCATAACTTTTGCACACGGTGTCCGTTTTGGGCCAATGAGTACTTTTTGGAAATTTAGTGACCGTTTTAGATTGAACTAACCACTTCGTCGTGACATATGAGGGATTTCGCCCATTTTTCGAAAGAATGAGCACTTAC
>NW_019247587.1:0-1411 GCF_002742605.1 Olea europaea var. sylvestris | reverse complement strand
ATTCAGACACAGTCGTGAAAAATGACGAAATTGCCCTCGGCACGATTTTTATATCCGATCAACCTGCCAAATTTAAGCCCATTACAACACAGTCTCGAAAAATGACGAAATTGCCCCGGCGCGGTTTTCGTTTCCGATCACTCACTCAAATTTTGGCCCATTCCGACACCGTCGCGCAAAATTACGAAATTGCCCCCTGCGCGATTTTTATTTCCGATAAACATGCCAAATTTAAGCCCATTCCGACACAGTCGCGAAAAATGACGAAATTGTCCCCGGCACGGTTTTTGTTTCCGATCAATCACTCAAATTTTGGCCCATTCCGACACCGTCGCGCAAAATTACGAAATTGCCCCCTGCGCGATTTTTATTTCCGATAAACATGCCAAATTAAAGCCCATTCCGACACAGTCGCGAAAAATGACGAAATTGTCCTCGGCTCGGTTTTTGTTTCCGATCAATCACTCAAATTTTGGCCCATTCCGACACCGTCGCGAAAAATAACGAAATTGCCCCAGCACGGTTTTTGTTTCCGATCTACCTGTCAAATTTTAGCCCATTCCGACACAGTCGCGAAAAATGACGAAATTGCCCCGGCACGGTTTTTGTTTCCGATCTACCTGTCAAATTTTAGCCCATTCTGGCACAGTCGCGAAAAATGACGAAATTGCCTCCGGCGCGATTTTTAATTCCGATCGACCTGCCAAATTTAAGCCCTTTTCGACACAGTCACGTAAAATGACGAAATTGCCCCCGACGCGAATTTTATTTCCGATGAACCAGTCAAATTTTAGCCCATTTCAAAACAGTAGCGAAAAATGACGAAATTGCCCCCGGCGCGATTTTTATTTCCGATCATCCTGCCAAATTTAAGCCCATTTCGACACAGTCGCTTAAAATGACGAAATTGCCCCCGGCAAGATTTTTATTTCCGATCAACCAGTCAAATTTAACTCATTTGGACATAGTGGCGAAAAATGGCGAAATTGCACCCGGCGCGATTTTTATTTCCGATCAACCTGCCAAATTTAAGCCCATTCCAAAACAGTCGCGTAAAATGACGAAATTGCCCCGGTACGGTTTTTGTTTCCGATCTACCTGTCAAATTTTAGCTCATTCCGACACAGTCGCGAAAAATGACGAAATTGCCCTCGGCGCGATTTTTATTTCCGATCAACCTGCCAAATTTAAGCCCATTCCGACACAGTCGCAAAAATTGACTATATTGCCCCGGCGCGGTTTTTGTTTCTGATCTACCTGTCAAATTTTAGCCCATTTTGACACAGTCGCGAAAAATGACGAAATTGTCTCGGCGCGATTTTTATTTTCGATAAACCTGCCAAATTTAGGCCCATTCCGACACAGTCGCGAAAAATGACGAAATTGCCCCCGGCGCGATTTTTGTTTCCGA
>NW_019247586.1:0-1411 GCF_002742605.1 Olea europaea var. sylvestris | reverse complement strand
CTTTTGCACACGGTGTCCGTTTTGGGCCCATAAGTACTTTTTGGAAATGCAACGACCGTTTTGGATTGAACTCACCACTTCGTGGTGATGTACGAGTGATTTTGGCCATTTTTCGAAGGAATGAACGCTTGAATATTGAGAACGCTTGGAGAGTCGGCGGATGAAGAATTGAGCGTAACTTTTGCACACGTTGTCCGTTTTGGGCCCATAAGAACTTTCTGGAAATGTAACGACCGTTTTGGATTGAACTCACCACTTCATCATGACGTACGAGGGATTTTGGCCATTTTTCGAAAGAATGAGCACTTGCATATTTAGAATGATTGGAGAGTCGACGGACGAAGAATTGAGCGTAACTTTTGCACACAGTGTCCGTTTTGGGCCCATAAGAACTTTTTGGAAATGTAGCGACCGTTTTGGATTGAACTCACCACTACGTCATGACGTATGGGGGATATAAGCCATTTTTCGAAGGAATGAGCGCTTGTATATTGAGAACGCTTGGAGAGTCGGCGGACGAAGAATTAAGCGTAACTTTTGCACGCGGTGTCCGTTTTAGGCCCATAAGAACTTTTTGGAAATGTAGAGACCGTTTTGGATTGAACTAACCACTTCATCGTGACGTATGGGAGAGTTCAACAATTTTTCGAAAGAATGAGCACTTACATATTTGGAACACTTGGATTGTCGGCGTACGAAGAATTGAGCGTAACTTTTGCACACGGTGTCCGTTTTGGGCCCATAAGTACTTTTTGGAAATGTAGCGACCATTTTGGATTGCACTCACCACTTCATCGTGACGTATGGGAGAGTTCAACAATTTTTCGAAAGAATGAGCACTTACATATTTGGAACACTTGGATTGTCGGCGTACGAAGAATTGAGCGTAACTTTTGCACACGGTGTCCGTTTTGGGCCCATAAGTACTTTTTGGAAATGTAGCGACCATTTTGGATTGCACTCACCACTTCATCGTGACGTATGGGAGAGTTCAACAATTTTTCGAAAGAATGAGCACTTACATATTTGGAACACTTGGATTGTCGGCGTACGAAGAATTGAGCGTAACTTTTGCACACGGTGTCCGTTTTGGGCCCATAAGTACTTTTTGGAAATGTAGCGACCATTTTGGATTGCACTCACCACTTCATCGTGACGTATAGGGAAGTTCAACCATTTTTCGAAGGAATGAGTGCTTGTATATTAAGAACGCTTGGAGAGTCGGTGGACTAAGAATTGAGCGTAACTTTTGCACACGGTGTCCGTTTTGGGCCCATAAGAACGGTTTGGAAATGTAACGACCGTTTTGGATTGAACTCACCACTTCATCATGACGTACGAGGGATTTTTGCCATTTTTCAAAAGATTGAGCACTTGCATATTTAGAATGGCTGGAGAGTCGGCGGACGAA
>NW_019247585.1:0-1411 GCF_002742605.1 Olea europaea var. sylvestris | reverse complement strand
AACTCACAACTTCGTCGTGACGTATGAGGGATTTGGACCATTTTTCAAAGAACGAGCCCTTACATATTTGGATTGTCGGCATGTGAAGAATTGAGCGTAACTTTTCCATACGGTGTCCGTTTTGGGCCCATAAGTACTTTTCGGAAATGTAGCGGCCGTTTTGGATTGAACCCACAACTTCGTCGTGACGTATGAAGGATTTGGGCCAATTTTTGAAAAATGAGCACTTGCATATTTGCAACGCTTGGATCGCCGGCGTTCGAAAAATTGAGCGTGACTTTTGCAGGCGGTGTCCGTTTTGGGCCCATAAGTACGTTTCGAAAATGTGGGGCCCGTTTTGGATTGAACTCACCATTTCTTCATGACGTACGAGGGATTTAAGCCATTTTTTGAAAAATGAGCACTTGCATATTTGGATTGTCGGCATGCGAAGAATTGAGCGTAACTTTTACAGACAGTGTCCGTTTTGGGTCCATTATTACTTTTTGAAAATGTAACGACCGTTTTGGATTGAACTCAGAACTTCGTCGTGACGTATGAGGGATTTGGACAATTTTTCAAAAAACGAGCACTTGCATATTTGGATTGTCGGCATGCGAAGAATTGAGCAAAACTTTTACAGACGGTGTCCGTTTTGGGCCCATAAGTACTTTTCGAAAATGTAACGACCGTTTTGGACTAAACTCATGACTTCATCGTGACGTATGAGGGATTCGGGCCATTTTTCAAACAACGAGCACTTGCATATTTGGATTGTCGGCATGCGAAGAATTGAGCAAAACTTTTACAGACGGTGTCCGTTTTGGGCCCATAAGTACTTTTCAAAAATGTAGCGACCGTTTTGGATTGAACTCACAACTTCATCGTGACGTATGAGGGATCTGGGCCATTTTTCAAACATGGAGCACTTGCATATTTGGATTGTCGGCATGCGAAGAATTGAGCGTAACTTTTACATACGGTGTCCGTTTTGGGCCCATCAGTACTTTTCGAAAATGTAGCGACCGTTTTGGATTGAACCCACAACTTCGTCGTGACATATGAGGGATTTGGGCCATTTTTCGAAAAATGAGCACTTGCATATTTACAACGCTTGGATTACCGGCATTCAAAAAATTGAGCCTGACTTTTGCAGGCAGTGTCCGTTTTGGGCCCATAAGTACGTTTCCAAAATGTAGGGACCATTTTGGATTGAACTCACCACTTCGTGATGACGTACGAGGGATTGAAGCCATTTTTCGAAAAATGAGCACTTGCATATTTGGATTGTCGGCATGCGAAGAATTGAGCGTAACTTTTACAGACAGTGTCCGTTTTGGGTCCATTAGTACTTTTTGAAAATGTAACGACCGTTTTGGATTGAACTCAGAACTTCGTCGTGACGTATGAGGGATTTGGACAATTTTTCAAA
>NW_019247584.1:66819-68704 GCF_002742605.1 Olea europaea var. sylvestris | reverse complement strand
GAGGCCTGTGAATGCACCCGAAGTCCACGTGCCGAGGCCTATGACCCGAAGCCATGATGCTGAGACTGGTTGAAGATAGCTGAAGCCATCAAGTGGAAGTATTGTATGAAATGACCGAAGCCCCGAAGTCGATGCAGGAGCCTTCGAACCACAAGGGAGCATCCTCCATGGTCACTTCTCCCAAGAGATCGCCTACACAAAGATCTTATTCGAATGATTGACGGAACGTTTGTCATAAGTATAAAAGTCAAGTCTTGTCACTAGTATGGAGGCTCTGCACAAGCAATAAATGCTCAGCAAGCTAGCAAGTCAAGCCCCATATCTAGGATAAGATGTTTGAATCAAAGAGATGGGGCCACGTGCCACCTCATCCAAGGGTTCCCATTTCACATGTATCACTATAAATACTTCCCTTGTGTAATATCAAAAGGCTAATGCAAGAATCAATACAAAGGACTACACTTTACTCGACTCTCTCTCATTTACTTGCAATATACAAATCGAGTTTATACACATTTACATATACATTGACGAACACCAATTGGTAATAATTTTACAATCGGATCACGAAGAACCCGCCAGATTCCGAACGTCATCGTTCCGCGTCGTTGGGCTACTCCCACGCCCTTTGAACCGCTTGTTTTAGACCGTCCGCGTGTCTTAGCGTGTTGGACATTCGCCCACGTGTGTGCGGGTGGGACCGACATCTGTTGGCAGCACTTTTTGGGGTCAACAGATAATTCTCCTTGGACAAAAGTTTCTCATGTGATCCTTAATACCTTTTCTCATATTAGGATTGAGTTCAGAGTTTTCTTGTTCAATGTAATTTTTAAGACAAAATGATTAAATACAACCAAAAACAATGTCTTTAAGATGATATTTGCCTCGTATTTAATCCGTACCTCCATTGTACCACAAGCAACAATAAATCAGGGTTTCTAAGAACACACTACAGAAATTCATATTTTAAAAATAAGAGGAGAAGATGATGGAACTTCTTCAGTTATAACCAAAATTTATATTAAGATATGTGTTATAGTTTACTAATTAAAGAAACACAACCAAGAAGAATTTTAAGATTGATTTAAGAAAAAAACAAATTAAATTAGTTTTAGTTTTCTTCAGTGGTTACTTTTATTGGATTTGCATCTATAAATAATTGAGAGCGATTGGCCGAAATTTTGGTTACGATGGCGGAGATGGTGAAATTGAAAGTTATGGTCTGATTAATGTCGGTGGTTGTTTGTTAAGCTGCGATATAAATCCTCTAAAGAATTGGAGGGGAAAACGGCCTACCATCTCGAATTTTAGTTCTTCATTGGATGGAAAAGTAGTAATTTTTGAGAAAAAGTTCTCAAAAATCGAGTACGAGTAAAATAAAAAAATTGTAAAATCAAAACTATTCATTGTAATTATCTCTATCAAGAATCAGTATCATTTTGATGGTGTACTCTTGCCAAGTATTAATTATGATGAAAGAATTCAACTATGACTTACATATTTACGAGACGCCAGAACTCCTAAGTTCGCTAAAAGTATGACTAAGGATGTAAATGAGTGGGGTTGAATCGACTCGCGAGTCGAAGATCACGGGTTGAGTGCAAAAAACCTTGGCTTGGCTCGAGCTTTAGACTCGAGCCTTGCCGAGCCCAAGCTAATTCGATTTTTTTAATAATATAATTTGTGGTGATACATGCAGTTGCCTGCCTTGTGGAGCGGTCAGGCCCGTGACACGATCAAAAATTAGTCGTGTTAAGGGCCATTTTGGTTTTTCATGCAAGTCGACCTTGTGGCTCGACGAGCTACACAAGATCGGCTCGGGTCGTCACCCAAAAATGAGGTTCGATAAAAGCCGCGCGTCAAGTCAACTTGAACTTTTTACGGG
>NW_019247584.1:38737-61299 GCF_002742605.1 Olea europaea var. sylvestris | reverse complement strand
GGTGTAAAATGATGTAAAACTTACCTCAATTTTTTATGGAGGGTTGGAGATAGTCTAAACATCATATTTTCTATTATCTTCACGATTATTTCACTAGCCTTCTATATAGGCTAAAGGCGGACGTTGGTCCTTTCATTTAAATGTAATAATAAGCTGTAAGAGTAACTTCAAGAGATTCTCTATTTTTAAAGAGTATATTGTATCATTTGGAAAGTATTTATAGGTTTAGAGAGTTAAAATTTTGAAGTATTCCAACAAACTCTTTATATTTAATACTAAATTTCACTATTTCAAAAAATATTTATTATTTCTCTCTATCTTTTATTTTAACTAACTTTTCTCTAGATTGTTTTATAATTTTTTTACATTGAAAATTGAAACACTTGACTCTTAAAAATAAAAAATACATCGTATTTAAAGAATCTCTTAGAGATATTCTAAGAATGTATCCAAGATAGTCTCTATTTTCAAAGAACATATTCTATTATTTGGAGAGTATCTATAAATTTAGAGAGCTAAAATTTTGAAATACTACAACAACTTTTTATATTTAACACTTAATTTTACTATCTTAAAAAAAAATATTTATTATTTTTCTACATTGAAAATTAATTTTTTTTTAATGAATTTGATTATAGAGAGTGAATTGAATTCTCCAAATTTGGAGAGTCAAACTCACTCTCTAAATTAAAAATGTTAATTTAAAAAGACTCTTGCAACATGATTTTAAAAATGAACTCTTTAAAATAGAAAACATTTCATGTTTATAGTGTTTCTTGGATATGTTTTAAGTCTTTAAATATTTAAAGGCCGGTTGTCCATCAGCATCTAGCCTTTTAAATTTAAATTTAATTTCCTTTTTATTTCATCTCGAGCCTGACGCTAAACCAATTGGTTGGATCATTTAAATCGGACAAGCCAAAATTTTCAGCTTCTTGTCCATGGACTTACCCACTTGGATTTTGGGCTGGTTCACGAGCTACTTTGAGGGTAAATAAGGCCCACTGCCCTATTAACTTGACTAATTTGAATAGGGGAAAAATTCACTTTTAAGAAGATAAGTATACCCCTTTTTAAAATTAAGATCAAAAGTTTAAAGTTTCCAAAATCATATTTTTTTAATTTTATTTATAAATTAATTTATTAAATATATATATATTTTATTAATTAAATATATTTATATCACAGTTTTTGGTCACGATTATCTAATTAATTAGTCGCAGATTAATTTTTAGTCACAACTTATCAAATTATTGGTCGTAACTTATTTCTTAATCACAGATCGAAAATTTTACAAGTCACAGAATATTTTTCGATCACAAATCCAAGCATTTTATAGGTCATAGATTATTTATTGATCACATATTTAAAACTTTTATTGATCACAATTCATTTACTCATTGCAAATTATTGAATTAATTGGTCATGGTTAATTTTTTTATCACAACTTAATTAATTGTTAGGCACAATTTTTAGGTCACATATCCAATTATGACTCACAAGTCACAATCGAGAGTCATAGGCACAATCACAATTTTCAGCACCACCACATGTCCACCAACATCTCATCATTATTGTCGCACAACAACCACAACCCACACCAGAAAAATTGCCAAATCTGACACCGGACTCCACCACCGCTCGTATCAACCACACACACCTTCGCACACAACCCACCACAACCAAAATTACAAATCCAATATCATCGGCTAATAGTCACAGTACCCACCGTTGCAACACACCTCTGTTTCGCCATCATCACAATCACACAGATCTACTTCACCATCACACAAATCTGCTCGCAAACATCAAAACCACCATCACACAGATCCGCTTCGCCATCATCGATTTGCTTCACCACCATCACAGATCTGCTTCGCCAACGAAAACACCACCACTTCGCACAGCACAAAACATTCCCTGGGTTGTGGGAGAAAATGAAAAGAAAGACGGTGGGCGGTGGCTGTGATTCTCAAGAGAAGAGGAATGGAGGAGGCGACTGGAGAAATGTAGAGAAAGGGGGACGGGTTCTGGTAGAATGTGTAGAGAGAGAGAGAGTTGGAATTAATTAGGGTTTGTGTAAATTGTAATACATATATTTAGTAAAAATATTTATTTTAAAAAAAATATTAATTGAAATAAAAAAATCTGATTTTTGAAAGATGAAAGTTCTCACTTGATTTAAGAATTTAAGATTTTAACTCTAGGGTTTTGTATAATTACCACTTTGAATAATACACTTTTAAACTAAAGTCATCATCTAACAACGTAACATATATGGCCTAAAGGCCCCAACCTGAAAACAAAATTCAATTTCGGATGACAAACCTTCCTCAACTTACAAAAACGATCTCGGTTCCATGAGAGAAAACCTTTGCTCGTTGTCTAAAATTTTTATATAAGTGATCAACTGACTCGCTTCCTCTTCTATAGTAATCTTCATCTCTTGCTTAGTTGTTATTTACTTCATTTTCGTGTTGTAAGCTCTTGCACACACAGTGGATTCTTTGATTTGATTTTATTTTTTTGGCTGGTTAATAAGTTGGGTTATTTGTTTTTATTATCTAATTGAACGATTTTAATTGGTACATGATTTTCTTGTTTGTTTCATAGTATGATTATGTTGTTTAATCAAAAACCATGAATCACGAGAAACATTAGAACTCCGAAGTTATCGTCTTTTAATTTTATTTCACACCTTATTTAATTGGATTGTTAATATTTTATTTTAGAATAAATTATACTTGCTTTCTTGTGGGCAATAAGCTGTAAAACCATAAATTGACACTGAATATAAAAAATACGTTGCATTTGAAGGTGTATGTTTTTAAACAATTAATAGATTGTTTTACAATTGGATAGCGCCACTGTTATGAGCACTGCACAAGTTTCTTTATGATGTATATAGGTTTGCTTCAAATTACAATTGTTAGATTGTATGCCTATATGGTATAGTTTTGCAAATGTAAAAATAATAATATTTTTTTATATTAAATAAAATTATGTTTACTTTATAGCATTTATTTAATCTGGAGCATACGAAATTAAAGTGCTTGTGATCACTTGTAATAATATGAGTTGGGTACTTGCGTTAAAAAGTACAGTGTGACACAACTTATATTTTGATCATAAATAATTTGTTCACGATCGATATATAAATATTGGCACCTTATATTGGAATGTTGCAATATTGACTAATTCACTATTCGGGTTTGTGATTTGTTCTTATCATAGATATAGTTAAAGGCGACACTAGTACACTTGTAGTGTATTGAGCGGACCGCGTGTCGAATTTAATTCTATGGCATGACCGTGTGGAGAATTAAATTCTACTAGACCGCTGTGTATTTCATCTAAATCTTTTGATAGTACTATGTATATATTTTCGTTATTTTAATGGTTCTTTAATTTATCAATGGGTTCGATCAATTTGATTCGTCAAATATCTCGATGAGTTGGGAACTTGAGAATGAGCGGAAAGAGAACATGATTTCATGTCAAAAACTGTCACCCTGAAAAATGGGTAGAGTGACTATTTAAATATTTTTTGTTGAACGATTAAAATTTGAGTTTAGTATTTAGCGACGGCTAAACTTTGACATCTATAATTTGTTCACAGGACCGTTGAAGAAAATGAAATTTAAGTTAGTGAGAATAATTAGAGGAACAAAACAGTCATTTATGCTCGTATATAATTATCGAATCTCGGACGGGGATAAAATATATATATGGCATGTCAGGGAAAAGTATTACAAATTTATTGTTTTCTGTAATCTTATATATTCCAATGGTTCAGTCTTTTGCCTTTAGTGGAAAAAATAAGGACTAATAATTAGATTAAATGGTCTAGGGTCAGGATCTAATTATTGGAACTTGAAAAATATATGTTCGATCATGTCTCTGTGGTAGCTCCATAAATTATTGGAACTTAATTACAGTAATTATAATAGTTTTGGATTTTAATGGTAATTACAATAAAGTTTTGTACTTGGTTGTAATTACTATGAAAGTTATAAACTTAATTGTAATTGTAATTGAAGTTCTAAGACTACATATGCAATTAAATGTAAACTAATTAGAATTGAACTTAAATTAGAACTCTTATTTGGGTTTTAATTAGAACTCTTGTTTGAATGTGGAATTATAATTGTACTAGAACTGTATCATATTTTTCTCTATAAATAGAGATTAGATGAACAAAAAAACTCTACAACATTCATAATTTTATAAGATTCAAATTTAGAGAGAGAAAATATTTTATTTTCTTTTTGTCCAAAAATTCAAGAATTAATTGAAAGAAGATGCCAACACGCGAGTACAATCTTTGCGTTGGAGAATACAATAGAAGACTTGAAGGTTTGAAGCGCCAAGATACTTGCAATTAAAGGAGATGAAAGTTCGCGGATCAGAGTTAATTCAAGGTTGATCATTGAACTTAAGTAAAAGATTTAAATCCTTTAATTTTATTATAACATACACATGAACATCTAAATAATTTTGCTTATTGAATTAAAGAAAATTATAATTTCTGATTAATCCTGCTTCCGCATTCCAACAACAATAACAAAGGTTTATTTGATTTTATCGAACGCGGTCAAATAATACTAAAGCTTGGTTTTCGGTAGCATGAAGTAGACTGAGATTCCTCAAGCGCTTCTTCTGGTGCTAAAGCAGGTATATAGTTTTCAAAATACAAGCAATTAAAGTTGCAAATGAATGAATCTAATGCTAATTTTTATATCATGTCACTTTTGTTAAGAAAAAAAGAATAAAATGATTGGTCATATTGGGCCACTGAGAAGATTATGCAGGCTACTCGAATGATAAAAAAGAATGAAAATACAATAAAACTTGATCCTTACCTTTTCAAATTCTTCTTCATATATTGCTATGTATGTATGTATTTTCTCTAATGGTATCTCTTCCATTGTTGTTTTGGTTTTAGTTGAAGAGGATATTTTATAATTATTAGGGTTTTATGATGTAGTCGAAGAAGATATTTTATGATTACTAGGATTTTATTTAAATGCAAATTCTAAAATAATATAAAAAGAATCAAAAGAATTTAATGAAAATAAATATGAGTGGATGAATTAAGAACTATATATTTTTATTTAATTTTATATATCTATTTAGGTAAATTTACGTAAGATAAAAAATATAATATAATTATCTTTTTTCAAAGTTGACGTATATATAAAAACTGTGGATGTAAATAGCGCCATCCAAGTTTTAATATTTGATCATTGCTCCTAAAGGCTGTAGTTGTTTATGATTATTTCCCCCTTCTATATTGCTTGAACGTAGAGTCCTCTTAGTATTATTATTTTTTTTGGATCTCGTTATTTTTAAAGTGTTTGTCACTTTTTTGAAGTTGTGTTACTTTTTTGGGTTTTTGTCACCTTTTTTATTTTCTATCACTTAACTCCTTTTTTTTTTTTTTTTTTGAATTTGTGTCATTTTGTAGAATTTGTCATTTTTTGAAAAATTTTTGTTGCTTTTTTGAATTATTATCATCTTTTTCTAGTACTTGCCACTTTCTTTTCTTTTCTTCTCTCTCTTTTTTTTTTTTTTTTGGTCTTTTTTTAGTGTTTGACACTTTTTTGAAATTTCTATCACCTTTCTATGTAACAAACATTACCTTTTTAATAAAAATGTAATTAAAAAATGACACTTAACTTAAAAAAGTGACATTGTGTCACTTGTAATTTGGTCGCTTCCAAAATATAATTTTGTCACTTATTATTTTTCTCTTTCATTGCTTCCACAACATAATTCAACAAAATTAAAATTGTATCGTTCAAACAACAAAATCTCCACCATGCATGCAATGCTCAACTTGCACTTATTTCATCCAGTTGCATATATACTTAACAACAACAAAATTATGCACGCAAAGATGATTCTAAAAGATGTAAAAATATACTATCATGATATATTTTAGATTCATAGATTACAATTGTATGAAATCCTCTACGTTATATAATTTTTAGTTACAAATTCTTGTAAAAAAAAAAAAAAAAAACAATTCTTAAACCTCTTAAACATTATTTCATGGCAAATCACTTTTTAAATGATTTATAATCTTCAAAAGAATACAATATAAGCTTGCCAAACTTTGATGTCAATACAATTCACCAATCGCGCGTGCGCACAAAAAAAAAAAAAATATTTATTAGGTTTGGCTGACTAACAGCTTGTTTGGGAGCGATTTTTTGATCCAAAAAATTGATTTTTTGACCTTTACTTTACTGTTCCAGCCATCATATTTGATTTCTTCTCTCAAAGGTGGACCCCACTTTTCTCCTAACGGTCAAAAAATTAATTCTCAAAATCACTCCCAAACAGGCTCTAAAAGAGTATCATTCGAGAAAAACAAACTTTATTTCTTGGCACGGTTCTTTGCTCCAAATTTCCATATCAGTTATTTAACTGTAAATAATTAAATTATATAGGATGAAGGAACCAAAGAATATTAACATAAAAAATAGCCCATGCAGTCCGCGAGAGGAAGTTCGTTCTCCACTTGTCTTATTCTTCATTTGGATTCTTTCTCCCAACCAATGGTTTTGTATCACATTGTGCTATTTTTCAGTGTTTGTTATTTTTTTAAATTTCTATTATTTTTATGTGTAACAAACGTCACCTTTTTTATAAAAGTGTAATAAAAAAAAATACTTAAGGTCCGTTTGATTGTAAAAATGGAATTGAATTACCTAAAAAACGAATTTTAGGGAATTGAATTGCCTAAAATTGTTTTCCTGAGAATTGTAAATTATTGTGTTTGATTGGAATAATTTTTCACGTGAAAAATGTTGAAATAAAAGTATTTTTTGGTGTTCGTTTAGTTTTATTTTACATGAAAATTATCAATCAAAGGGATATATTTTACTGGTATTGGGGATTAAATTTGTTTCCATTGCCAACACAAAAAAAAAAAAAAAATTTCAAGAAAATTATCTATCTTTCGGTGTTCATTTGGTTTTGTTTTACATAAAAATTGCCATTTAAAGGGAAATATTTTTTTTTACAATAATTCTTAAAATTTGTTTTCATTGCCAACAAAAATTAAAAAATTAAAAATTAAAAACGAAATAAAAATAAAAATGCTACAATAGGTAGGAAAACCAATTTCCCACCATATATGGTGGGAATTTGTTTTCCTTAAAAACTAAGAAAAGTGCAAACTTCATGACAATCAAGAATTCGTATTCCATGGAAAAAAATGTATCAAATACCTAAAGTTGGAAAATTCAATTCCAATTCCATCTTCCAATTCCATTTCCAACCCATCAAACACACCCTTAACTTTAACTTTAAGAAGTGACATTAGGTCACTTGCAATAATTTGTCACTTTTTGAGTTTGTCATTTTTATTTTTATTTTTTTGAATTTTTTTCTTTTTTTTAAGTATTTGTCATGATTTTTATTTTCTGTCATTTTTTTTGAATTTGTTACTTTAAAAAAAAAAATTATGTCGCTTTTTGAATTATTATTATCTTTTTTAGTATTTGTCATTTTTAAATTTGTTTGTCACTTTTTTGAGTGACAAGCATTACCTTTTTAATAAAAGTGTAATTAAAAAGTGACACTTAACTTTAAAAAGTGATTGTGTCACTTTTTTTTAATTAAAAGTGACATTTTTCACATTTTAATAAAAAAAGTGATTTAATTTTACATAGTATTTTTAACTTACAAAATACTTTTTATATGATTTTTCAAATACCCCTAAATGTATCTGAAGTTATAAAGAAACAAACCTCCCTGCCCTCTTGGCAGCGCATGGTGCTTTTGCTGTTCCGACATACAAGTGTTTCCTAAAAAATGAGAATGGGGTTTCTTCCCCATTTTACCTCTGTGCGTGAGAATAAGTACATTGTGTTAGGAAAAGTAAATAAGGTATTTAAATAGCCAAAGTTTTCTCTGAGATACCTGTTTCACCTTGGGTATATTTATAGGTAAATGAAGCCTCGTGAGTACTGGGCGGTTACAGTGCCACTTGTTCTACGTAGCGTCTCCCACTATCTCACATTCTAACTGAGGGGTCTTCAATTACCCGACAATTGGTTATGTTCGTGAAAGCTATTAGGTGATCCCAATCCAATTCATTAATGATTTTATAGCTAAGTGTTGGGTCAGCCACGTAGTGGTAGGTGGTCTTATGGGGTCGATGATACGATATTGACGTAGAGTGCTCATGGGGTCAACGATCCGGCATAAACATAGAATACTCATGGAGGTCTACGACCCATCATAAACATAGAGTGCTTATGGGGGTTACCAGCCCGATGTAGATGTAGAGTGCCCATAGGGGTCGAGCATAGGCGCAGAGAACCTCACTTTGTTGATTGTTGTAGGCAATTATCAATGCTATCTATTATCAATATCCTTATACTTTCCAAGAATAAAGATGGATCCATTGTGACCTTTTGACGTAGTGGTTTAAATTTTTATCAGTAACTAGTTTTTGTCTCGTGCGTTGCACGAGTATTGTATTTATTATGTTATTATTAATGTAGAATGTGTAGAATTTATATTATCCAAAATTTGTCAATACTGGTGCATGATGTTGGAATTCTGAAGTCAAAACAATAATTTGATTTTAGTACCAGCACCACTATGAATGTTTATGTTAATTTATAAATGTTTTCACAATACATCTATATGATAACATTGTTCCTCACGAATTTTCAAAGGTTTACCACTTTACCAATAGTATCAATGCTGTGGCATAATTTTCTGCTTATCTTGAATGAAATGTGCAATAAAATACTTAGACGAAAACTATTTGGAGAAGTTAATTCATGATAATGCAAGGACAATTACAGGTTTTCCCTATTGCGCATAGTTTGGATCCTTAATTCTTATTCCTAAAGTTTCATATAATCTAAAATGAATTTGAGGAAGTGGTGAATCCAACATCACTCGTTTTTATAAGCACTTATAAGCTACATGGATAGTGGTGTCAAAAAAAGGTCGGACATGGTAATTTAAAGCTACTGCTAATTTTTTTATATTTTTTTAAAATGTCAATATGAGAGAAAGACCCAATCAAATCAAAATTCAAAATATTCAATGAAGGTTATCTTGGCTAAGATCGGAAATTGGCACTTGAAATTGGAAAAGATAAAAAAAATAAATTGTGTTTTATTTAGCTTTTGAAAGTTACAATCCATGTGTTATTTGATTATAATCTATGCTATGTTATATTCGTAAGATAGAAATTACAACATATGTTATTTGAATTTTCTGGCATGAGCCATATTTTCTTTGAGTAGTTTTTCTGGCATTTTCTTTGAATTTTCTGGCACGAATCATTTGAGATATTTTCTTTGAGTAGTTTTTTTAGTATTTTACATTACGTTCTATAATATTTGATTTTAGTTTATACAACTATTTGTTAAAATTAGTGGTGGAGAGAGATGAAGGCCAATGGGGTTAGTGAGGAATTTGAGATATTCATATTTGTAAAAGAGACCCTGTGCACGGTCACCTCCACTGCAGTATTTCTCCATTTTCACACACTACTTCACTTCATCCAATCCAACTAATAAAAAAAGAAACTGAATGATTTAACAAATTAAACAAAAAAAAAAATTATAGGCAAAAATAAAAAGAAACAGAAAAAAGTTATTATAAAGTTTTTAAATTAAATTGAAATAATTAAAAGTAAAAATAAAAATTATTTAATTAAAATTGAAAAAATTGCGTTTTAAACAAACAGAATAAAAAAGAATTTTAAATCGAAAAAAAAAGAAATTTTAAAACAATTTAAAAAAATAGTAAAAACAAAATAAAAGAAGGTTATGAAAATTAAATAAAGAATATATAAATATTATTTAGTTAAAATTGAAAATTATGTTTTATTATGAAGAGAAAAGAATTTTAAATTGAATTTTTTTATTTATAATGTAAAAAAAATAAAATATTAGGGAGACGAAGACAATTGTTTCCGTGCATGGAGATTTTGAATCTCCGTGCACGGAGAGTTAGTGATATATATATTTTTAAAGCAAATATCTTTTTACATGTATAACTAATTACAATGATAATTATTTTTATTTTTTTTACTTTTAAATAACTTGAAGAGAATTTTTTTACTTATAACTAACTCTTTACATTTTAGAAATATACCGAGTTAATATTTTTTTTAGGGGTGGGCGCGGGTCGGTTCGGTTCGGTTCTCTTTAGAACCGAACCGAACCAAACTTTTCGGGTCTCTAGTAAATGGAATCGTCGGGTCCAAATATAATTATGGAACCGTTCGGGTTCGGTTCCATTCGGTTCGGTTCGGATCGGTTCGGTTCCGTTCGGTTCTGTACTATAATTAAATTTTTTATCATTGGTTCTCAATTCAGATACCCGTTCGGGTATTTAATTTGACAAGAACCGTCGGGTTCGGATCGGTTCGGTTCGGGTTCGGTTCGTTCGGTTCGGTTCAGGAGATTTGCCCAGCCCTAATTTTTTTACTTATAATATAAGTAGCTTTTATAATTATAAGTTTTTTTTTTTTTTACTTTTAAATAACTTGAAGCAATCTAAGACAAATAGTGTCATTTTTGCTTCCTCACTTGGAAAAAAATTTTGCTATAGTGAGATAAAATAGATCAAGTCACTGTTGCTTTTTACAGTAACTTCACATTCTCTTTTTTATATAGTAGGGAATTATAATAATAATAAAATACTATTGTTGGGTTCATCTAATAAAAAAATTGTCAACTAGATAAAATCCAATAATTTCTAATGTTCATTCGTGCGTCCAGAAATGAAGATAGGTTTTGGTATTGTAATTACCAATAGGAGTTAGGTGAAGTCAAACCTACCCTTCTCGTGATTTAGCACGTAATACTGACTGACGTGTATATTATATTGGAATATTTATGTATTGAAATCGACAACGATATACTAATAATTGATTAAAGAAAAGATATTATGTGGAATACAATATACAAGTTAAAGTCACTAATGACTTTATTTATTTATTTATTATTATTATTTTTTTGCAGTGTAATGAAAGAGATGATGGTGAGAAGAAGAAAGAAAAAATTGATTTTTTATTATTTATTTATTTCTTTGTGGTGTAATGAAAGAGAAGCGAGTGGAAGAAGCAAGGAAAAAACTGATACGATTGGAGGAAATGAATGTTGGAGATGGTGAAATTAGAAATTTTCAATCAGACTAGTGGAGATTGTTGGCTTGTCAAATTGAGATATAAATCTTAGAGAAAATTTATCACACGTTTTAAAGTGTTAAAATAAAAAACGAAAAGATACCTTTCAGTTCTAAATCTAAATATCAATTTCATAACTCTCATTCTACCATATTTCGCAAGGTGCTAATGTAATCCGTTTGAGGGATAGTAGGTGATAGAGAGGAATAAATCTGCTTGTACAGAAGCAGACTTACCAGAATTTCACCAGATGCGTTGTGGCACATTTGGTTGGTCAATTTTTTTTTTCATGTCCGACAAAAATTTGCCAAATATCCTTCCGTGAAATTTTGGCAGAATTTTTCAATACAAGCAATGGATTATGATTGAAATAGCCATGATAAATGGGTGAAGCTGGCCGTGAATCGGCCACGTTCTTGATGTAAGTGCTTGCAAAAAGTAGGTTGTGTCCTTTTTCGAACCCATTTGACATTTCAAACTTTTCAAGTTTGGTGGGCCACGCATATATCGTTTGTACCTTAGCCGAAAGCGGAAACGGCTTCTAATGAACGATTCATCTTTTAAAACCCATAGTCCACAGCTAAACAGGATGCACGTGATTCCGAACCCTTGGTGGTAGTTGAGTTAACCACTGCATCATATTTTATATTTAAAACAGATAAGAAAACTTACATTCATTTACTTAGCGTCTTAGCCCTTGTTTAGGAGCATTAGTTCACAGCCCCCCTCACATCAAGGGCTGCCGGTTAAAAAAATGGACATGAGCCTCCTCCACAAAAAGAGGATTGTATTTTACAACACCTTTTGGTGCAGTACAAGTAGGTTAACCCTTAATATTTCTCCAAGAGTTGGAGTCTATTTTGGGAGTAATTTTGAAAATTAATTTTTTAACCGTTAGGAGAAAAGTGGAGTCCACCTGTGAGAAAAGAAGTCAAATATAATGGCTGAAATAGTGAAATAATGATCAAAAACTAAATTTTTTGAGTGATAAAATCGCTCCCAAATAGACCCTTAATTTTACGGATGGAATGGGGGCCCACATTTCTGCCACACTGACACGCCAACAATAGTTGACCTTTCATTTGTTTAAAATCATGGTAAGGTAGATTGGTAATTTTAGCAAAAATGGTCCGTAACTGTGGCTGCTATCGAAATTCTAACAGTAATAATTTTTATTATAATTTGCTCTTAATGATTAATCCTAGACAAGCGCTTAGCATCTTCATCAAATATAGGTCTTATTTGATTTTCATCCTTCACAAAATACATTTATTTCTATTTTCATTACAATCATGCATTATTAATATTACACGTAAATTAAAAAAATTTCATTATTTTTTAATTACATATTTTCCATCAATCTATTATTTTAAAATATATTTTTTCATGAAAAATGGGAGCTCCTAGACCCTCATATTCATTTTGTAGGTTCCATTTCGAATTGGGATTTCATACAATTTGAACCGTCGGCTTGGTTGTCAAGTTGGGTCTAAACCCAATTCAGATTGATCCGTGCCTTTCCCTACTTCTGCTTAATAAAGCTGGATTATATTTTTATTCTTCTAGTTATCTGATAAAGTTGAACGACGTCGTTTTTCCTACTCATAACACTTATTTAACAAATAATCATAATCTTTAATTTAAATCAATTCAACACTCAATATTTATTTTGTTAAGATCATAAGAGAGTTTGTAATAATTACTTGAAATTCATAAGATATTGAACGTCAAATTAATTTAAATTAAAAGTCTTGATTATTTATCAAATCAATATGTCGAAGATATAAGTAGGGGAAGCTGTTATGAAAGTTCCCGAAATGCATTTTGATTCATCATCGTATGCGAGGCTTAAGACTGCTTGCTTACTGTTGAAAGTTGAAACATAAGACAATAAATGAAAACTTCAGAAAATGCAAAACTGCCAAAATTATGTTAGATTCGATTCTTAGTCAAATAAACCCCTGATTGTCATCTATTCTTTTTTCATTATTTTTTTTATAGTACTCAATTTTAATTACACATTTTTTTATTAAAATAATATTATACATAAATAAAATTTTTTTCCTTCTTTTTTAATTACACATTCATCACCAATTTACTATTTTATAATACACTTTTTTAAGTTATTGGGGGGGGTGGGGGGCACATACGATGAGAAATTCCACTAAAATCGCGGTATTCGAGATACACCTACCACAAATTTCATAATTATATGAATTTAATAAAAATAAAAATAACAATTCCAGTGTGCTATCCCGGATTTTCTTGTTCTATACATAGAATCACGTGATTCTCCATTTTTCACCAACCCTTCAAGCCTGGATTCTGTATTTATGAATATATAGAGATAGAGAGATAGCTATACACCAATACACAAGCATTGCACTCACTCAAATATAGTGAGAAAATGGAAAGAAAAAATTTCCTCCGTTGCTTACTTTTCATTTTCGGTGCAGTTCTTCTTTTGATTTTCACTGTGTATAATTTACCAAATGAGCTGTCGAACAACCCGGAGTTACTCGAGTGCACCACTAATTCACCGTGGTGTATTTCGAAGAATCGAATCCTGGGGAAGAAACCCAACTTCCTCCACCAGCCTACGACAACGCTCGGCCATGATCATACGGCGGATGTGCCCCACCACCCGCTGGATCCTTTAACCATACAGGAAATGAACAAAGTTCACAAAGTGATTAAGTCCCTTTACAAGGACACGGTTTATTCAGTTCACTCTCTGGTTCTCGAGGAGCCTGATAAGGAGGTGGTGCTGAAGTGGAAAAAAGGTGATGATCTGCCACCACGGAAGGCGTCTGTTATTGCACGCGCCTCCGGGAAGTCGTATATATTCACGGTGGATATTGAGACCGGCGAGGTGGTGCAGCAGGATACTAGCCAATTCTCTGGGTACCCATATGTCACTCTGGAAGATATGCAAGCAGTCGTCTGGGCACCATTTTCTCGTTCAGATTTTAATCGATCGATTATTGCTCGTGGAGTTGATCCCAAAAATGCTGCTTGCTTGCCTTTTTCGTCCGGATGGTTTGGTACGTTATTTCCCACTTTTTTACTGTTTACTTTTTCCCCTCCGTTGATGGGATTGTTTTTCTTTTTGGCCTGTACCAAATTATAGATCACACTTGTATAATTAATTTCTTAATTTTTTAATATATTCCTGTTCGATATGTGACTAGATTCCATTAAAGTCAGTTTGATTAGGCAAATAAAAATAAAAATTCCTCCACCATTCTTTTTGACGTCTCATCAATTTGTAAAAAGTGTATGGAAATGGTGACCTACAATGAGCATTTTCCTTGTGGTATGGTGGGAGTACTAAACATGTCATTATAGCTTTAGAATTTGTCTGATTTGTAGCATTTTAAATGAAAATAAGCTTAAAGTAGTTAAATTTTGTGTTTGTGTGATTTCATCATCAGGTGAGGCAGAGGAAGGGAGAAGGATAGTTAAGTTAGAATGTTTCAATACTGAAGGCACTGCCAATTTCTACATGAGGCCAATTGAAGGGATCATTGTGATTGTGGATTTGGACACCAATGAAGTCCTTGAGATTGTTGACAAAGGCAAACACATTCCGATCCCAAAAGCAGCCGGGACAGACTATCGTCTTTCGGCTGAAAACTCTCCAGTATTTAAGCTTCCCAACCCCGTATCCATGGAGCAACCAAATGGTCCAAACTTTGTAATAGAAAATGAGCATTTGGTAAAATGGGCAAATTGGGAATTTCACTTGAAACCCGACCCAAGGGCCGGAGTTATGATTTCTCGGGCCAGGGTCCGGGACTCTGAGACTGGAAAGATGAGGAATGTGATGTACAAAGGATTCTCATCTGAACTATTTGTACCATACATGGACCCTGAGGAGGCATGGTACTTCAAGACTTACATGGATGCCGGTGAATATGGGTTCGGGCTCCAGTCCCTTGCCCTCGACCCACTTAATGATTGCCCAAGAAATGCCCAGTACATGGATGCCATCTTTGCTGCAGCTGATGGCACACCATATGTTAGGTCCAACATGATCTGTCTGTTCGAGCGCTACTCGGGTGATGCTGCTTGGCGTCACACCGAGAGCCCAATAGTAGGCGAGGAGGTAAAAATATGATTCCCCTGTTCAATTCTGTCCGGTCTAAAATTTTCTTTTTTGCATTATTCATATTACACCTAATTATACTTTTATTTGGACAGATCCGAGAGGCAAGACCAAAGGTGTCATTAGTTGCAAGGATGGTAGCGTCACTTGCTAACTATGATTATGTTATCGACTGGGAATTCCAAGCTGATGGACTAATCCATGTTAAGGTTGGTTAAAATAACTTTTCACGCATTTCACTGTGTTATTACTTAGTGTCACTATTGTTACAAATTACAAACTGAATGTAATACAATATTACGGAGAAAATCTAGAAATATTTACTTTACACAATGTCTATGACTATGAATGAAGCCATGGAATGAAACTTGGCCTTATGGACCAAATCTTGCTAGCAATTTGCAGCCACAATATGTTTAGGATCTGCCAAACATAAAAAGGTCCACAAGGACCACAGTGTCCGGCTTTCTGCATTTATCTCCTTGTTCCTCAATAATTGTAATTCATCAACTTGTTGCTTGTCTAAAGCATATAAATTTATTGTCAAAACAATGTCAAGAAGAACTCATTAGTCAGGAAATAAATGAATTTTTTGGTTTAACAGTTGTGTTTAGCCTAAATTGCTTATATAATTCTTAATTCTAATGTGCTAATAACTGTCCAGGTTTCGCTCACTGGCATAGTGATTGTGAAAGGCACCTCTTATGTGAACATGAACCAAGTAAACGGAGAAGAACTCTATGGCACCCTCTTATCAGAAAACATAATTGGAGTTGTGCACGATCACTACGTCAATTTCTACCTCGATATGGATATTGATGGCATAGATAATTCTTTTGTAAATGTTCACCTGCAAAGGGAATACACCAACGGGAAGTCACCTAGGAAGAGCTACATGAAAGTTAACAAGGAAGTGGCTAAAACTGAGAAAGAAGCACAAATTAAGTTGTCGTTGTACAATCCATCTGAATTCCACGTGGTTAATCCAAACAAGAAAACAAAAGTGGGTAATCCTGTTGGCTATAAGGTCGTTCCTGCTGGCACCGCTGCTAGTTTGCTCGATCCTGAAGATCCTCCACAGAAGAGAAGTGCATTTACTAATAACCAAATTTGGGTTACTCAGTATAACAAGTCAGAGCAATGGTCTGGAGGTTTGTTTGCCTATCAGAGTCATGGTGAAGATACTCTTCAAGTATGGTCTGACAGGTAATAATATTCAGCCAAAATAACATTGCATTACATCTTACTGCATACTCTTGTATTGTCCAATACTCATAAAATTGTATTTGAATTTCCAGGGATCGACCTATTGAGAACAGGGACATTGTTTTATGGTATACATTGGGCTTTCATCACGTCCCGTGCCAAGAAGACTTCCCCATGATGCCCACAGTCTCAGCAGGCTTCGACCTCAAACCGGTGAATTTCTTTGAGAGAAACCCTGTTCTTAGGGTTGCACCATATGTTGAGAAAGAGCTGCCAGTTTGCAAAGCTGCTGCTTCAGCCTGAGAACGAGCATTTTGTTCAGTCGGGTCGGGCAGGGTGACACAAACCCCTTAGTGCGTTGAGTGATCCGCTGCCCATATTGAAATGAATTCTTTGGGGGCTGGGCTGATGTCTGTCCCCAAGATGAACTAGATTATGATGGTATGTAGGCATTGGCATCGAAGCGAATTCTTTGGGGCTGGGCTGATGTCGATATTTTTATTTTTAATTTTTCCTTGAAAGGGGATAGTAATCATTAATCATAGCTATGTGTTCTTGAACTATAAAAATTTGATCACTGTCTTTCTTATGAAAAATTTCTGCCGTTCCACTTCAAATTAAATTTCAAGTAAAAAATTAATTGACTCCTTACTTGCTATTTTAAGTTGATGACATGTTATTGATTAGTTCAAACATGCATAAAATAAACCATATAAAGACGGTGTAAAGTACTGAATTTGACATAAAAGATTTAGGATATATTAGACAGAATATTGGACATGGACATTGAAAGACAGCACGGCCAGTCCTATGATTGTCGGGGCTCGAGACAAAGTCTAAAAATTAAGTCTCCCAAAATCAACGTAAATGCTAAATTCAACGATATATTATGTAACATATTGTTAACTTAAAACTAAAGATTAAAACAACAAACAAATATCTCAATCATCTCACAATTAATGAAAAAACTATTTTCTTTTTCTTTTTCCTTCTTTTAATATTAAAAAAAAAAAACTTTGGGCTAACATAGGCCCTTTGTGGTTTTGGGCTTGAGGCACTGGCCTCATTTGCCCGTGCCCAGGACTGGCCCTGAAAGACAGAGACCTAAAATTGTTTTAGTTCCGAGACAAATTTCAAACATTTTGACAATATTGTCGTTCTGTTTGGCCTCCATTAATTTTCAAATAGAATATAATGGAATGAAAATTAAAATCAAAATGTATTACTTTAACCATGTCATTTCAAGTGGGGCTATCGAATTTGAAGTGAAAATACATTCAAAAGGTACCTTCTTATAAGACAGTGGGCCCAATCATTGTAATTATGAGACTTGATGTGTACCATGCTATAAGTACAATAAGAATGTTCATGGCCAACTCAAGACCTCAGCACTGCGATGCATTAAAATGGTTGCTTTGATGTCAGGGATCATCTCAGTCAGGTTTAATGTTTAAATCAAGTAGTGAAGGTGTAAAGCTTGAGGGATTGTAGATGTAAATTTCGTGAGGCTAAAGGTAGTTGGAAATCAACTACTGCATGTGTATTTACTAGCAAGTGTACAAGTTGGAAACCTCAAATACAACCCGTAGTTGCTTTATTGTTAGGAATATGCGAGATATATGACAAAATATGAAGTAACAATTACAACACATGAACACATAAATTTGATAGAGGAAGAGAATTTATTTTATCAAAAGTATGGCATTTACAAGAATTTAATGCTAACTATAGGGAAATAATATTCTCTCAATGCTAAGACGAGTCTAGAGGTTGTGTGCTAAAATAAAACCTTAGCAATGATTTTATAGATGGAATGGAAACCTAAAATCGCTTCAAATTGCATAACGGGCCGTGGATCGAATACAACCTATGCTCGAGCGATAAAGCTCGCATGAAACGAATGACACGTGGTGCTCGAATGCCCAACCTCATGGTAGGCGAGCGACAGCCTACACTGAACGCTCAAATTGGAGCTGAATTGTAACAACGCCAAATCTAGGTATCTGGGAGAATTAACTTTTGAATTAGCCCTTGTTTGAACCCTATTCTTTGAGAAGAATGAATTTTTGAATAGTATATCGATGAAAAATGTGTGGTTAAAAAATAAGGAAAAATTTTGGATTTGTGTGTAATATTATTTTATTGAAAAATGTACAATTGAAATAATGTCAAAACATTGTCCAAAAATGTATTTTTCCAAAAGAAAGGAGCTCAAACAAGGGCTTACTCTTAAAATCACAAATGCACAAGGGATTAAATTTTTATTTAATATAATGAACATTATTGACTTCATTTATGAACATAACGTGTAGAATTTTTTAGCACTTAAATGAAAAAATAATAATAAAATTAAATGTCAACTTTAATTTCTAAAAGAAGTCGATATTTAAATGTAATACTGAGTCCATCACATCATAATTAGTCATCTCAAATCATCATGCTTTCATCATTTAAAAATTTGGAGAGATAACGTAGCATGAGCTAATGCTTATTAAACAAAAGATGCAATCTTATGATATACGTATGAATTACTTTAAAATAAAAACAACTCTTAATATATATCCACTTTCTTTCATTTCTTTAAGAACTCAACATTGACGTGAGTTCACTTGGTGTATCGCATAATCAATCAAAATGAAGTGGACAATTATTATTTGGAACCTGGTAGAGTCCTACTAGTAATATCGCAAAGCTGTTAATATTAACATTATCATTAAACATTGGTTGTGTGCTCTGGTCCCCCATGTCTCGTTTCCTACTCATACTTTTTATGACATAGACATATACCTCGTAATAAAAAAATTTGGGATACATATTTTTTTAAAATATTCACTGAGCAATGACATATGCAGACATTTTATTCCTTGAAACTTCTTGTATGCTTATGAATGTATTAACGTGCATGAATAATAACATAAAATGTAATAATCAAATATCAATGTCACATAACAGGGAATTTAGGTAACACATTTATACTTTTAACAAGGTAGCGCACACATGAGGACGAGAGAAGGTTTACTTACATGAAATCCTTAGTATTTTACTTTTAGAATGAAAAGTGGAGATGTCCTTAACAGTGCATGAACTCAACATGCCAAAAATCCTAGTTCATTGCCATGATTAAAAGGATTTCTACATATTCATTGTTTATTGTAGTTTTATTAGATCAAAATATATATAAACTCATCTTAAGCACCATAATAAAAATTATCAAAATAGATAACAACAGTTAACTGGCAAGACAAATCATTTAAAATTTGCACCATTGAAGGAAAAAGTTAAAATTTCTCGGATCCAAGAATTAATTTCTGTTGGTTTAATATCTCTTCACTTAAATAAATAAAGTATTCTAGTACCTTAATGAACGGGGAGTTATAAAATTTTAAGTTTATTATAAAATAAAAATCATGTAACTTATTTTAGATTTAATTGAATTATAAGCATATTATAATTAATTTAGAATAAACTAGTTCGAAAATAAAATCTTGTTTTGTTAATAGCTCACTAGACTAATTTAGATTGACGTTAGACTTGGAATAAAAATTGAAAGTAAATAGTCTATATAAGAAACCATAATTAGGACTCTCAAGTCCACTTTATTTTTCTCACAATCGGTACACTTTTGTAATCATTAGAGCACGTGCCATACGGATTAACAATATATCAAGCCACACAAGTACCTAATGTTCAAAATATAACATGATTATGCATACAGACTCAAATTAGACAATCTCGGAGAAGGAATAGCAAATAATGGTTCAGTTTTCCTCATAACAATTCCAAATGTCTCTGAGACATCAAGATTTTGGTGAAATAACTTTTCGTGCATTTCATTGTCGATAACATAATCATAGTTAGTTGCATGGAATTCCCAGTTGATAACATAATCATAGTTAGCGAGTGACGCTACCATCCTTGCAACTAAGACTGATTTAATATCTTGTGTCACTATTGTTACAAATTACAAACTGAATGTAATACAATATTGCAGAGAAAATCTAGAAATATTTACTTAACACAGCGTCTACGAATGAAGCCATGGAATGAATCTTGGCCTTATCGACCAAATCTTGCTAGCAATTGGCAGCCACAATATGTTTAGAATCTGCCAAACATAAAAGGGTTCACAAGGACCACAATGTGCGGCTTTCTGCATTTATCACCTTGTTCCTCAATAGTTGTAATTCATCAACTTGTTGCTTGTCTAAAGCATATAAATTTATTGTCAAAACAATTTGTCAAGAAGAACTCATTAGTCAGGAAATAAATGAATTTTTTGGTTTAACAGTTGTGTTTAGCCTAAATTGCTTATATAATTCTTAATTCTAATGCGCTAATAACTGTCCAGGTTTCACTTACTGGCATAGTGATTGTGAAAGGCACCTCTTATGTGAACATGAACCAAGTAAACGGAGAAGAACTCTATGGCACCCTCTTATCAGAAAATATAATTGGAGTTGTGCACGATCACTACGTCAATTTCTACCTCGATATGGATATTGATGGCATAGATGATTCTTTTGTAAATGTTCACCTGCAAAGGGAATACACCAACGGGAAGTCACCAAGGAAGAGCTACATGAAAGTTAACAAGGAAGTGGCTAAAACTGAGAAAGAAGCACAAATTAAGTTGTCGTTGTACAATCCATCTGAATTCCACGTGGTTAATCCAAACAAGAAAACAAAAGTGGGTAATCCTGTTGGCCATAAGGTGGTTCCTGCTGGCACCGCTGCTAGTTTGCTCGATCCTGAAGATCCTCCACAGAAGAGAAGTGCATTTACTAATAACCAATTTTGGGTTACGCAGTATAACAAGTCGGAGCAATGATCTGGATGTTTGTTTGCCTATCAGAGTCATGGTGAAGATACTCTTCAAGTATGGTCTGACAGGTAATAATATTCAGCCAAAATAACATTGCATTACATCTTACTGCATACTCTTTTATTGTCCGATGCTCATAAAATTGTATTTGAATTTCCAGGGATCGACCTATTGAGGACAGGGACATTGTTTTATGGTACACATTGGGCTTTCATCACGTCCTGTGCCAAGAAGACTTCCCCATGATGCCCACAGTCTCATCAGGCTTTGACCTCAAACCGGTGTGTTAAACATCATGTTGTCAAACGACCTCCCGGGCGATGATGAAAACCAGTTTTATCAGTCGACATGAATGACTGAACGATAATTCAACATCGAATAATGGATGAACCGACCTAACATTGCTTTACCTATTGGATGGCTTATACTCTTTGTGGCTTGTTGTTTTTCTATTGGGACTTAACCCTAGTCGAGCCTACTTACCATATTGTGACTTACCTTAAGTTGGCCATTTAACTAATATATATATTGGTAGTTAACCCCTACTCCTTTGTGCCGTGCTTGAAGAGAACCCAAGAGAGAGAGGTGTTATTCTTCTTCTTCTCCTTCATGCTTCCTGCCAAGTTATCTTCCCTACCAATTGCTTGAGGCTTTGTGACTCTTACCTATGTGGTATCCATCCTAAGCGTGTGGTAGAATCAACAAGCAAAAGAGGAAATAGCAACCATAGGAAGGGCGGACGCCGGCGATCGGTCATCTCTCGGTTTGGTGTTGAATTTGATGTTTAATGGTTAACCGAGCCCGTAAATCACTTTGAGCAGCTTAACGAAGATCCTAACATCTGGTATCAGAGCACGGGTAGCAAAAATCGGCTCAAAATCGGCTGATTTTCGGACATGAACCTTAGAACCCGAATCTGAAAATTATCAATTATTCACAAACCAAAGCTCAGTTGGACAAACGGAGGCCATACCCATCACCAGCAGGTCGAGGCACTCCCGGAGAGGCGGCGCGTGGCCGACTGTCCGGCGACGTTGTCTTCAGGTAACTTGCTTGTTTCGATCTCCTGAACGCGTTAATATACTTTGTTTTGTGTTTCAGGTTACATAGAAAAAGTTGGACGATTTTGCTCCTGGTACGACGCCGACTGAAATTCAACAGCAAGCTCGTTTTTCTCCACTCTACGGACTCAGATAGGTCCGCTCTGATAAATTGGCTTAATCCATTTAAATTCAGCAATAGCAAGATCATCGTGT
>NW_019247584.1:27319-31333 GCF_002742605.1 Olea europaea var. sylvestris | reverse complement strand
TTTGGTGAAATAACTTTTCGTGCATTTCATTGTCGATAACATAATCATAGTTAGTTGCATGGAATTCCCAGTTGATAACATAATCATAGTTAGCGAGTGACGCTACCATCCTTGCAACTAAGACTGATTTAATATCTTGTGTCACTATTGTTACAAATTACAAACTGAATGTAATACAATATTGCAGAGAAAATCTAGAAATATTTACTTAACACAGCGTCTACGAATGAAGCCATGGAATGAATCTTGGCCTTATCGACCAAATCTTGCTAGCAATTGGCAGCCACAATATGTTTAGAATCTGCCAAACATAAAAGGGTTCACAAGGACCACAATGTGCGGCTTTCTGCATTTATCACCTTGTTCCTCAATAGTTGTAATTCATCAACTTGTTGCTTGTCTAAGGCATATAAATTTATTGTCAAAACAATTTGTCAAAGTACTCATTAGTCAAGAAATATATGATTTTTTATTTATTTATCATTATTATTTTTTGGGTTTAACAGTTGTGTTTAGCCTAAATTGCTTATATAATTCTTAATTCTAATGCGCTAATAACTGTCCAGGTTTCACTTACTGGCATAGTGATTGTGAAAGGCACCTCTTATGTGAACATGAACCAAGTAAACGGAGAAGAACTCTATGGCACCCTCTTATCAGAAAATATAATTGGAGTTGTGCACGATCACTACGTCAATTTCTACCTCGATATGGATATTGATGGCATAGATGATTCTTTTGTAAATGTTCACCTGCAAAGGGAATACACCAACGGGAAGTCACCAAGGAAGAGCTACATGAAAGTTAACAAGGAAGTGGCTAAAACTGAGAAAGAAGCACAAATTAAGTTGTCGTTGTACAATCCATCTGAATTCCACGTGGTTAATCCAAACAAGAAAACAAAAGTGGGTAATCCTATTGGCCATAAGGTGGTTCCTGCTGGCACCGCTGCTAGTTTGCTCGATCCTGAAGATCCTCCACAGAAGAGAAGTGCATTTACTAATAACCAATTTTGGGTTACGCAGTATAACAAGTCGGAGCAATGATCTGGATGTTTGTTTGCCTATCAGAGTCATGGTGAAGATACTCTTCAAGTATGGTCTGACAGGTAATAATATTCAGCCAAAATAACATTGCATTACATCTTACTGCATACTCTTTTATTGTCCGATGCTCATAAAATTGTATTTGAATTTCCAGGGATCGACCTATTGAGGACAGGGACATTGTTTTATGGTACACATTGGGCTTTCATCACGTCCCGTGCCAAGAAGACTTCCCCATGATGCCCACAGTCTCATCAGGCTTTGACCTCAAACCGGTGTGTTAAACATCATGATGTCAAACGACCTCCCGGGCGATGATGAAAACCAGTTTTATCAGTCGACATGAATGACTGAACGATAATTCAACATCGAATAATGGATGAACCGACCTAACATTGCTTTACCTATTGGATGGCTTATACTCTTTGTGGCTTGTTGTTTTTCTATTGGGACTTAACCCTAGTCGAGCCTACTTACCATATTGTGACTTACCTTAAGTTGGCCATTTAACTAATATATATATTGGTAGTTAACCCCTACTCCTTTGTGCCGTGCTTGAAGAGAACCCAAGAGAGAGAGGTGTTATTCTTCTTCTTCTCCTTCATGCTTCCTGCCAAGTTATCTTCCCTACCAATTGCTTGAGGCTTTGTGACTCTTACCTATGTGGTATCCATCCTAAGCGTGTGGTAGAATCAACAAGCAAAAGAGGAAATAGCAACCATAGGAAGGGCGGACGCCGGCGATCGGTCATCTCTCGATTTGGTGTTGAATTTGATGTTTAATGGTTAACCGAGCCCGTAAATCACTTTGAGCAGCTTAACGAAGATCCTAACATCTGGTATCAGAGCACGGGTAGCAAAAATCGGCTCAAAATCGGCTGATTTTCGGACATGAACCTTAGAACCCGAATCTGAAAATTATCAATTATTCACAAACCAAAGCTCAGTTGGACAAACGGAGGCCATACCCATCACCAGCAGGTCGAGGCACTCCCGGAGAGGCGGCGCGTGGCCGACTGTCCGGCGACGTTGTCTTCAGGTAACTTGCTTGTTTCGATCTCCTGAACGCGTTAATATACTTTGTTTTGTGTTTCAGGTTACATAGAAAAAGTTGGACGATTTTGCTCCTGGTACGACGCCGACTGAAATTCAACAGCAAGCTCGTTTTTCTCCACTCTACGGACTCAGATAGGTCCGCTCTGATAAATTGGCTTAATCCATTTAAATTCAGCAATAGCAAGATCATCGTGTAGGGTGATCGTTAGGTTTTGGGGTTACCGTGAATGGGTAACCATTGCTTGTGCTAGAACTAGGATTATTTGCTTTAATTGAGTGCTTGTTCTTTTGATTTAAAGTGCTTGGTATTTCTTGGTAGACGTAGCGTTTAGGTTAATTGTTACTTTTACCAAGAATTAACAAGATATTATCTTATCACGCTTCCCAATACTACTTGATAAATTGGCTTAATCCATTTAAATTCAGCAATAGCAAGATCATCGTGTAGGGTGATCGTTAGGTTTTGGGGTTACCGTGAAGGGATAACCATTGCTTGTGCTAGAACTAGGATTATTTGCGTTAATTGAGTGCTTGTTCTTTTGATTTAAAGTGCTTGGTATTTCTTGGTAAAAGGTGTCAAAAGCCATCGAAGGCAATTTTGCACCTGATATCTCAAAAGAACAAAAAGAGGAAGCCGATGAGCTTGCCTATACGTCAACAATATTACACTTGTTTGACGCTGTCTTAAGAAAAGTGGGAAAACTAAAAACCATCAAAGAACTTTGGAAAAAACTATAAGACTTATACTTGCTTAAATCTACACCGAATAAACTCTACCTACTCGAACGATTCTTCAGCTTTAAAATGGATCCTTCAAAGGATCTCGACGACAATTTAGATGTATTTAACAAATTGGTGCAAGATATTGTCAATTGTGATGAAGCCGTGTCTGAAACCTATAAGGCCATTATCTTGCTCAATTCAATCCCGGACTCTTATATAGAAGTTAAAAATGCCATTAAGTATGGTAGGGACACGTTAACACCTGAAATTGTCGTAGATTCTCTTTGGAGTAAGGAGATGAAAATGAGGGCTGAAAAACAGGATAGGAGGAGTGGAGAGTTGCATATAATTCGGGGTAAAACTCAATTTAGATTAACAAATTGGTGCAAGATATTGTCAATTGTGATGAAGCCGTGTCTGAAACCTATAAGGCCATTATCTTGCTCAATTCAATCCTGGACTCTTATATAGAAGTTAAAAATGCCATTAAGTATGGTAGGGACACGTTAACACCTGAAATTGTCGTAGATTCTCTTTGGAGTAAGGAGATGAAAATGAGGGCTGAAAAACAGGATAGGAGGAGTGGAGAGTTGCATATAATGCGGGGTAGAACTCAATTTAGACAAGCCAGTCATGGTAGATACCAAAGTAGTGGCGAATCAAGTAGTAATAGTTGGAAAAAGAAGGGGAATGGTAGACCTAGATCAAAGTCTAGAACTAAGGCTAGAAAATGCTATGGCTGTGGAGGCACAGGGCATTTTATAAAAGACTGTCATAAAGAAAAGGGAAAATAGAAGGTTAAGGAAAGAGATGAGGTAAATGTGTTATCCTCTACCTCCGATATCGAAAACGGTGAAGTCTATGTGATCACTAGTCCAGTCGCATACACTACTGAATTAAATCTAACTACTAATTCTCACATGCATGAATGAATATTAGATTCTGGTGCGTTTTTTCATCTGACATCTGAAAAGAACTGGTTTGAAAACTTGCAAGAATCTAATGATGGGCAAGTAGTTCTGTGTGATAACTTCGCTTATACAATTGCTGAAATTGGAGATATAAAGATAAAATTTAACACAGGCTTTGTGTACATGTTAAAGGAAGTTAGATACATTCCGGAATTATCTAGGAATTTGATTTCAGTAGGAAGACTTGAGAAAGACAACTTCACCGGTAAAATTGAAAAC
>NW_019247584.1:17350-25174 GCF_002742605.1 Olea europaea var. sylvestris | reverse complement strand
GCAGGAGATAGAGATGGTAGGAAATCAACTTCCTCTTACGTATTCACCTTATCAAATTCGTGTGTTAGTTGGAAATCACAGTTACAACACATAGTTGCACTATCCACTACAGAGTCAGAATATGTTGCTACCACTGAAGCAATTAAAGAGGCTCTATGACTTAGAGGTCTACTTCATGAATTGAGTGTCTTGAATGAGTATGTGGTTGTGTATTCTGATAGTCAGTCATCCATACATCTGTGTAAGAATCCTATTTTTCACGAATGCACTAAACATATCGATGTTAGGTTACACTTCATTAGGGATATAATATCACAAGAAGTAGTAAGACTTGAAAAAATTCACACACAGTATAATCCTTCAGATATGGGCACGAAAGTGCTGCCACTGGTAAAGTTTAGAAGTTGCAAAGAGCTTCTAAATATCGGTACAGGTAAATGATTTCAATTTTATTGATTTTTCTGTTAGAGATGTCATTAATGGAAAAACGTTTTTCTTTGCAGGTCCTTTGACACCAAGGTGGAGGTTGTTAGACATCATGTTGTCAAACGACCTCTCAGACGATGATGAAAACCAATTTTATCAGTCGACATGAATGACTGAACGATAATTCAACATCGAATAATGGATGAACCGACCTAACGTTGCTTTACCTATTGGATGGCTTATACTCTTTGTGGCTTGTTGTTTTTCTATTGGGACTTAACCCTAGTCGAGCCTACTTACCATATTGTGACTTACCTTAAGTTGTCCATTTAACTAATATATAAATTGGTAGTTAACCCCTACTCCTTTGTGCCGTGCTTGAAGAGAACCTAAGAGAGAGAGGTGTTATTCTTCTTCTTCTCCTTCATGCTTCCTGCCAAGTTATCTTCCCTACCAAATGCTTGAGGCTTTGTGACTCTTACCTGTGTGGTATCCATCCTAAGTGTGTGGTAGAATCAACAAGCAAAAGAGGAAATAGCAACCATAGGAAGGGCGGACGCCGGCGGTCGGTCATCTCTCGGTTTGGTGTTGAATTCGATGTTTAATAGTTAACTGAGCCCGGAAATCACTTTGAGCAGTTTAAGGAAGATCCTAACACGGTGAATTTCTTTGAGAGAAACCCTGTTCTTAGGGTTGCACCATATGTTGAGAAAGAGCTGCTAGTTTGCAAAGCTGTTGCTTCAGCCTGAGAACAAGCATTTTGCTTATTCGGGGTCGGGCAGGGTGACACAAACTCCTTAGTACGTTGAGTGATCCGCTGGCCACATAGAAATGAATTCTTTGCGGCTGGGCTAATGTCTGTCCCCCAAAATGAACTAAATTATGATGGTATGCAGGCATTGGCATCGAAGCGAATTCTTTGGATAGTAATCTTTAATCATAGCTATGTTTTTTTGAACTACAAAAATTTGATCACTGTCTTTCTTATGAAAAATTTCTGCCGTTCCACTTCAAATTAAGCTCTCAACTGTTATTTTTGTTACTTTTATGTTGTACAAGTAGGTTACATTGAGATAAATCTCGAGTAAAAAATTAATTGACTCCTTGCTTGCTATTTTAAATTGATGACATGTTATTGATTAGTTCAAACATGGCATGAAATAAACCATATAAAGACGGTGTTGAGTTCTGTATTTGACATAAAAGATTTAGGATATAGTAGACCGAATATTAAAGATGGACATAGAAAGATAAAATTGTTTTAGTTCTGAGACAAATTTCAAACATTTTGAAAGTGTTGTCTAAGCATAAGTCAAAATGTGTTACTTTAAACAAGCCATTTCAAGTGATGTAAAGAACAGTCTCCTATTGAATCTGAAGTGAGGTACCTTCTTATAAGACTGTGGGCTCAGTCATGTACATAATAGTGTTTTTTATAAAATAAATACCATATAACTTATTTTAGATTTAATTGAATTATAAGCAAATTATATTTGATTTAGAATAAACTAGTTTGAAAATAAATTAACAGCTCACTAGATTAATTTAGATTGAAGTTAGAATTGGAATAAAAATTGGAAGTAAGTAGTCTATAGGAAACGATAATGAGGACCACTTAATTATTTCTCACAATCAGTACACTCTTATAACCATTGGAGCTGAACACATGGCATACGGATTAACAAAATATCAAGCCGCCTAATGTTCAACATATAACATGATTATGCATACAGACTTAAATTAGACAATCTCGGAGAAGGAATAGCAAATAATGGTTCAGTTTTCCTCATCACAATTCCAAATGTCTCTGAGACATCAAGATTTTGGCCCTCCGGTATTGTCCAATCAAATGAATGCAGAAGTGAAGCTAGGACGTACATTACCATTTTCTCTGCTAGGTGAAGGCCGGGACATATCCTTCTTCCTGATCCAAATGGAAGATATTCAAGACTGTTTCCCAAATAGTCCCACAATTTGCCACCGTCGCCGTTCAAAAATCTTTTCGGCCTAAATTCCGATGGATTCTCCCAAATCTGTGGATCCATTTGCACTGACCATGTATTCAGAAAGACACGAGAACCCTTTGGTATAGTATATCGCCCGACGGTGCAAGATTCGCTCGAAATTCTTGGGACCAAGAGGGGAAGTGGAGGATGTAGGCGGAATGTTTCCTTCACAACTGCATCAAGATACTTCAGTTTCGCAACATGGAATTCTTCCACTGATTTGTTTATCCCGACAACATTTGTTAATTCTTGTTGCACCGTTTTTATTACATCTGGATTCCGCAAAATCTCTGTCATTACCCACTCGACTGTTGTTGCCGTTGTGTCCGTCCCCCCTATAGCGATGTCCTGTTGTCCACAACGTCAGTTCAGTTTGAAATTCAGTAGCACTCGACAGCAAGAAAGAAAACTAAAACTTTTGTTATTATACTATCCTTTCTTGTCCGATAATATTACAGGATTTTCTGGAAATCACAAAAAGTACTACCTACTTATGCAGCATGATTAAAAAAGAAGAATAAGCGAATATTTGAAAGAATTAATGGAATTGAAAACCGAAATGAGGGAAAATTTTGATGCTATTATAATCAGGAAATTGCACAAAAATAAAGAAATTACCACCAATATGGCCTTTATTTGAATCAGGTTAATTGAGGTATTCTTCTCCTTCAGCTCTAGAAGAATTTGCAGAAAGTCGTTCTTTCTGTTATCTTCTTCACCTCCACTAGAATCCGTCTTCATATGTTCATTTATGACGTTATCAAGAATCCCGTCAATATGTGCCAAACAATTCTTCATCTCTTTTGCTATTCCTTGAATGTCAAACCTGGCAAGAACTGGAAAAAAATCAGAAATGTTTGGTTTTCCAATCAAATCAACAACTTTTGATGCTACTTTACGAAACTCGGCCCGCTTGTGCCCGTCAATTGTGCCGCCCCACAACAAGTTCATTACAACGTTGAATTCAGTAACAAAAGCCAACTCCCCAATTTCTATGCTGGTGCCAATTTTTGTGTACACATTTCTGATAGCCTTTCTGACCTCGTCTTTTCGCATGTTGTAGGAAGCCTCAAGATTGTTGTTACTCAGCAATTCTCGTACGAACAATTTACGCATATCGCGCCAATAAGGGCCATAGGGCGACCAAAGAACATCCATTCCGCCGTAAGTTGAAATCAATCCTGCGACAGGTGCATCATGGTTGGCTAAAATCGTGTCTTGATCTCGAACAACTTCTTTAATCAGGCTCGGAGAATTGATAACTAAACATAGTTTCTTTCCAAGCCATAGCCGGTAGATTGGGCCATAGTGATGAGCCAATTCCGTGAACTGACGGTGCAAGTTTGTGCGCAGAAATGGTAAATATCCAAGAATTGGCAAACCTCTAGGCCCTGGTGGTAGCAAGGCCGTTTCTTTACTTGGTTTTTTGAATATCCATGAATAGCAGAATATAGACGCAATCACTATCAAGATAGCAAAAGCTGTACTTACAAGCTCATCCATCATTTTACTGCTTAAGATTGAAGAAGAAATGCTCAAATAACACTTCTTTATATAGCAAAGATTCATGAACTCTATACAAACTACAGCCATACAAATTAGTTATCTATACTGTGTTAATGAATAAATTCAACATCAAATAGTTTCTGAAATATAGAACCAACATATTAATCAAGTTGAACTTTTAAGATAGAACATCAAATTTTATCATGATATCAAAGTCCATTATGTTTCAACAAACAACTTGATATGATTAAGACTAAAAAAGGGTACACGGATTTGAAAATTGATCTGCTCAAACGAGTCGCCATTTTGCAGGACATGTTAAGGGATAAATTTCATGTCGAATAGTTATTGAAATATAGACCAATATATAAAGATATAAATTAGTTGACCTTTTAAATTGTTACCTCAAGTCCTAATAATGATGGAACCTCAAGTCCTAACATGTTGGCTTGAATTAATATATCTTTTAAGTTGGAGCCTCGAGTCTTCATAGAGATAGAATCTCAAATCTTAATATATTGGTCAATATTTTCTTATTTGGATTCATCTTTAAACACTTAACATGCAGTACGAGAACTATAATTGATTTTAAGATCTTTACCTACTACAATATCATATTGAATTATTTGATTTTTGGTAGAGAAAAGACTGATTCGTCTTTTGATGTGGCCCAAATGTTTGCCTCATCTTTCATGGCGTAATTGATGGCCGCACGATAAAATAGAACAGATGTTTTCTGTACTAACATTCAAACACTTTGAATTTATGTTAGAACTTGGGTAGTATGGAGATAGCGTACTGCAAACTTTGCGTGCTCATATTGAATTATTTGATTTTTGGTAGAGAAAAGACTGATTCGTCTTTTGATGTGGCCCAAATGTTTGCCTCATCTTTCATGGTGTAATTGATGGCCGCACGATAAAATAGAACAGATGTTTTCTGTACTAACATTCAAACACTTTGAATTTATGTTAGAACTTGGGTAGTATGGAGATAGCGTACTGCAAACTTTGCGTGTAGAAAAACAATGAACCTTGCTACACATGCACAGAGCCTGTACAGGTACATACACATGGGGTGGACCATCCCAAAAATTTTATAAAATAAAACTATTTAATTTATAGCATTCCCAATTAAGAATAACATAGTATATAAGTAATAGACTATAGATTTAGTCATGGTGTACCATTCCAAAAATTTTATAAAATAAAACTATTTGTTCTATTAGCTATATTTTTATAATATTGGCAAGTTGATGTACTAGGGTAAAATAGTATTAATTCAAATTTATTTGAGTCAAATATTTAGATTTCGATAGGGTGAAGATAAGTATATCAACATTGGATTCGTTGGATAGCTCGTAATTAATCATGTGTATTAGGCTAAAAAGAAATTAATTCGAATAAGTGAAACCTAAGTTATTAAAGTTTAAAGAAATTGCCAATAAATATTATTTTATTACTTTTGTTTTGTATTTGTGAAAGTGGGCAGCCACCACGTGGAGTTGTTGGGATGGAGTTAAAATTGGTAGTTTTTTTTTTTTTTTTGACATCCAGGTATCCCAACTTACACTAGACTAAATCCTGGACCCCCAAGACCCTTGCCTCTAGAACCTTAGAGGGGGTAAATCGCGGGTTATGCCTCAATTGGATCACAGATTCCCCCCACCACCTGTACACTTCTGCGCACAAGAGATCCTCCTCCAAAATGATTGCTCCATACCATAAAATTGGTAGTTTTATTTGTATTGAATAGAAGTTTTGGGCAAATTGGACTTCCACATTCTATAAGACACTTGTTCTATATTTATTCATTTATGCAATCGATTTTTCCATAGAAAAAGTCGGATTTTCTTCCACCATGTAATATAATTTTATAAACACAGTAGCAGGTTGAAAATAAAGTTGGAAAGTGATTATGATTTTGTTTCTCCAAAAATTTATTATATCTGACAAGGTAGGATAGCGGGGTGCAATTGCTTTTATCCCGTTTAAATTATTTTTTCGTGTTGTTGAATTATTATATTTATGAAATTAGAGATATGATATGTGATGACCTCCAAAAATGACTAACAGGCGTCGTTAGGAGATAGTGTACACTTTGATGAGTTTTGTAATATACCTACTGTGAGTGCTATATTTGTAGAAGAAGGAAATAGAAGCAATGGAGAAATGTATTGTCTACTCTTTTTCATTCAAAGAGTCATCCCCTTTATTGATACAAGAATTGTTATTTATAATGATCAAGCCGACATGGTCACTGTTGAAATCGATCCACGAGGCCTAATCTTTTAGACCCTATTTTCACATCAACTCTATCTCGCATTAATTGTATTGACAAACTTTTGACAAGGGATTAGCCACTCTACATTCTTAGACTGACATTCCCGACACTTATTTAATGAAAACGTTACATCAATCAATTCAAAAGATGCGCCAATCAGACCCCTCGGTGGAAGACTTGAACCAATGCCACATGTATGAAGATGGGACTTCCACGTGGGTCATTTCGTATGATCAGTAACAATATGTATGATATGGTCATCCGATATAAAAAAAAATAAGATATGTGTTGAGCTCTTATCAGTTCCTAAAGATATGATGACAGTATGATATTTTGACGCATGATTTAAATATTTTATTCGGGATTGCACCATTATTTTTGTGTCCTATTGAATATTCACATGTACTTACCATTTTCCTTTACTCCTCATAGGTTATAACGTATCGTTGTTTGGCGAGTGATGAGATACAGTTATAATGTCAAGATTTATGGAACTCGAAAAAATAATCCAGTGTAATGTGACTATGAATTTTATTTTCAGCATTATTTTTATTTTATTATCATGTGGATCTTGTTATTTAGGATTTGGAACATTTTTTAATTGGTTATGTTTCCTATATATTTTTATTTAATATTTGCTGAACAAAAATTTCATGTGGTTATGTTTTAATTACGTAATGAAACTTTTGATAACGATTCAAATATTAAAATTTTGGACTGTTACCCATGGCATCTTGAATATCGTAGCAAACCTCCATCGGTTTGTGCTAGATAGGACAAGTACTAATAGCATTTTTCTTCAACATGAGATTATGCATTTGGATATGTTCATAGAGACAAACGATGCCTAAGATTTGCTAGGCATGGGATATGGATAGTTATTGGCGTACTCTAAAGCCAGTAGTGGCAACGTTGATCAAATGAGATTTAGTTCTTGTAATCTTTAACGATAGTATAATAGTGTTTTGCATCTCATAAATTATCAATTTTTTTTCATTGAGTGGAGGTAGCGTTAGGTATTATGGCTTTCTTAAATTTGTATTTTCATTTTTATGAATAATTAGACAATAATTTGTATTATGTTTGAGAGCTATTCGCAGAATGCCTATTCCCCGCTTCACCAGATGCTTATTTCTAACTTCGCGAGATGATTATCTCTCACCCTTTACTATCGTCTAGCCCAACTATAAGCCCTCGTCCACTCAAGGCCAATTTATAAGTCTTCGATAGTTCGAGACGAGTCATCAGCTTGATATTTATTCTTCTATCTCCGTGAGATGCATTCACCACATGAGTTATTGCATTATAGCCGCATTTATCTAACTTCTAATAAAAAGCGGAAGGAGGATCTGCTATTCATGCAATAGCAAATGAATTCAGTTTTACTATGCATTATGTCATTTTTTATTTTCCATTTTGTTTATGTCAAACAAATGTTTTTCCTAGGGATGGCAATTTGAACCGTCAAAATCGAAAACCGCGGTTAACCGAACCGAATGGGGCGAAAAAAATCGAACCGATGGTGCAATGGGGTGGATATGGTTTTTATTTTTATGAACCGATTTGTGGCGGTGCGGGTATGGTATTTACGTCGTCGAACCGA
>NW_019247584.1:11033-15181 GCF_002742605.1 Olea europaea var. sylvestris | reverse complement strand
CTTTAAAAACTCTTCTAATTAAATAAGTATTTCTAGAAAATTATTTAAATAAGTCCAAAATTACATTCTTCATCTTAAAAGTAACTTTTTACTTTTCGAAAGCATTGTAAAGTAAAAATATGTGAATTCAGTGTACTTGTATGTTCATATTTTAAATTTAATACATGATCGTTAGTTCATATTTTAAATTCAGTGTATTTCTCTTTTATTTTATATTTTGCTTCAATCCCAAAAAAAGTATTCAACTCAAAGATTAAATTAATTCTCTCAAGGGAAAAAATAAAAATATGAGAGACAGAGAGAGAGAGGATACCCTCTAATAAGAATTATTTAAAATATCAATTACAATTAAGATTTAAAATTTTATCTGAAAATATCAACTTTATTAATATCAGTAGTTCGAGCCCTTATATTTTCATTAATATTTTTATACTTAATCGACGCGTGATTTTTCATTTAACATGGTCTAAACAAACCCTCCGTCACTGTAAAAAATGCATCAACAATGAGGATAGGCTGCTTCAAACACTTGAAAAAGTGGCGTGGCCATCTCGCACTTTATTACATAATAGAATTTGAACATAAATATTGTCTTCATAATTTATATTAGGTCTCAGTAATTTTGTCTCTTGGCTCGATCATTGATTGACGTACATTTCTTCCATTCCTAATAATACAGAAAAAAATAAATAGATGTTGTTGACCCCATAAATGACTCGTGTTTTTACATTAACACGCATGAAAAACGAAATTAAAATAATATATATTCACCACAAGAAATAAACGAGACATACACAAAGTTAATTTGTCTCCTATAACCCAAATGAATACATGGTTATACTAAGTAATATGGGGTGCTAGACATTGTTCCTCCACCTTCCACAAAAGGGAATCAAAATATATGCAAATGTCACCTACTACTCGTGTCATTTCATCAAATAGTTGAAGAAGTTGCAAAGGGTAGAAGAAGCCATGTCTATATTTTTAAATAATAATTAACTTGATAATTAAAATATTTATGTGTATGTATTTCTTTTATGTAGGCATGCACAAGCACCATTTGGGTGGATTCTTTATATTCCTCTTGCGGGCGTCGACGAACAAACGATCAAACAAATGAAGGTGAAGTTCTACCAAGTTATTGTGAACAATCGAAGACGAATAACTATAGGTGGACATATGGTACTTTGGTGGACAATAATCTTAAATATTTAATAAAATATCATTTACATTATCAATAATACATATAGATGGCTTAATTGAATAAATTAACATTTCTAATTAAAAATCAAAAAAATAAATAAATCTATTTTAATGTCTAAATTCTCTTCGGGGTAAGTTGTGGTGTAGGTCTCCTACTTTCCAAAAAAATTGAAGTTAATCCGTACTTCTCATTTTGTGGTCCAAACATTCTCAACCTATCATAATTTAGCAGAACTCATCCCCATTCGCATAATATGTTAGATTTGTGATGATCAAGCACGCAATTTGATGATCAGAAGCGAGAAGATTCATAAATAGGTGTTAAAGTAAGGATTTTACAAATGCACGTAAGTACGCAATAGGTGGACTCTTTTCAATGGCAAATGAATCATCTTTATTTTCGTAGGAAGCAACCTTTTGATCTTATTGTTGTTTACAAGTTAATGACAGCACTCAAATCAACCATTGATGTATCCCAATTCTCCTTTTTGTGGTCAATATATGAGGAACGTATTTTCCACCCACAAATGTCTCTAACCTAAAAAACTTGAAACAACATAGTTTTGCAATGTGGAAAATAAGAAAACTAAACTTGTAGTAAACATTGCAAAATAACCAATGAAATTGAAATTCAGTGCCAAGTTCTATTGAGTAAATCAAACATAAGTGTACTTTAATTTTATTCAATTAGATAATTATACTTTAATTTAATTTTTATTGAGTAAATCGATCCAATTTTATCTTTTGGACAAACAAAAATTGCTGGTGGGACTATCAATAATGATGGTTGCCACTGAAGTTGCATTGTACTTATTTCGTTTCAGCAACTAATAGTTATGTGTGACGATATTCATTTATTGACTGTGACGCCATCGTTAGTGGAATAAAACAAAATTACGTTAATTAAAATCAAGCGTAATAATAGTTACCTTTTTTTTTTTTTTTTAAATCAAATCAAAGTATAGTTGCCCGTTAAATCAACTTAGAGTATAGCTACTCAATTGATCAAAACTTTGTCAAAGGAAGCCATATTGGAGGTTGAATGGGTGTTATCTGTGTAGGTGGTGGGGCTGCATCAGATTTTCTATTGAAATGATCTGTGATAACAAAGATCTTAATTCCTAATCACGCGATTCTCCAAACCAAATTATAGAAGACGATCGGTCCCCTTGAAAACATATGTTTTGTTGCTATATTCTTGGCCTGATTAATGATTATTTATTTAAGTCTAAGATTGCAATTATCAAATAAACAAACCACATGGCGAAATTATTAATGGTTTTAATGACAAATAAACAAACCACATGGTGAAATTATTAATAGTTTTAATAGAAAACTATAATTTCACAACCAAATACATGGCATTTTGGAGTTCCCGCAAAATCGATATCTAGCGGATATAGGAAAGGTAATCCTTCAAGCCATGGCTTGATGCGAGTACGAACTGAACTATACCACAAGGCTATAAGCGCCAAGAACTCGATTCATGTGCTGCTTCCAAAAAAATAAAAATAAAAAAATGTTTAAATCCCCTACCCTCTTGATCAAAATCGACCAAAAAACCTGCTCAATAGTTTATTAAATGTTCTTTTAATAGTTTTGGATTAACAATGACCATTCGATGGAATATTATAAATTTCAGTATATATCCATTTTCATACATTTCATATATCGGTAGTGTTAATGTATATACAATGTAAATGTTAGTTAGTCCCACATTGGTTAGAAAGGAAAACATTCCCCTCAAATTAGGCTATAAATATGATACCTCTCTTGTAAACAAATCACATTATTCAATACAATTCTCTTCTCTTTGTATTGTTTTATTTTCTCTCTTCAATTCAACTTGGTATCAGAGCTACTATTCTTAGTGTTCTCGATATATCAAGAGTTGAGTATGCTCTGTGATTGCCACTATTAATGGATCCTTCACATCAGAAAAACCTCTTGTATATCCTTTTCATACCTATTAGGTCGTTGCTATAGTCGGAGTCTTATTCTCCATCGACATTATCTCAGCCACCACTCCATGAGTAATTTCCTGACTAGTTCAGTTCGATTCATGTTATTTTTATCTCTATCTCCTTCTAATTTCGTGCACATTATGGAGCATCTTGAGGCCTCACAACCTATTGCCATTGTCATGAAAGGACTCAACTACACTATATGGGCTCAGGCTATGTCAAGCTTTCTTAAGGGCAGAAAGCTCTGGCGCTATGTTACTGGTGATATCACCGAACCAGAGAAAATCGCTGGAGAAGACAACACAAAATACATAGATCGTCTCAAAGAATGGGATAGCAAAAATCACCAAATTATCACTTGGATTCGCAACACATGCGTATGCTCCATCAGTCTCCAGTTTGATAGATTCAAGACTGCCAAGTCACTATGGGATTTTCTACAGAAACGCTACACCACCGTAGATCTGTCTCATCAATACCAACTTCTAGGTACTCTACATCGTATACAACAGCCTGGACAATCCATTAATAATTTCTTATCTGAGATACACTATGTTTGGGATCAACTTGCTTCCTCAGAACTTGAGTTTACAGATGCCAATGATGCTAAAAAAATTTTAACTATCGAGATCAGCAATACTTGGTTCTCTTTTTCATGGCACTCACTAATGAGTTTGAGTATGTTCGTGCATCTCTCCTTTACCGCAGTCCCTTACCTACTTTAGATCAAGCTGTTACTGAACTTCTTTCGGAGGAAACTCGTCTTGCCCCTCGCAAGACTATCTCTACAGATGCTATCTTCGCCACTTCTAGAGGACCTCAACCCGGCAACAAAATACATCCATCTGGATCTTTTCAACCTAACAACAAAGGACGTCTATCTGGATCTTCAAGATTTTGCAATTACTACAAGAAACCAGGACACATTCTCTTGGAATGCCCGGTTCGAGTTTGCTAATTCTGTCAGAAGCAAGCCCCTGG
>NW_019247584.1:0-10337 GCF_002742605.1 Olea europaea var. sylvestris | reverse complement strand
CGCGTGCCTTCTCCCATCACTGGGAATCAATCACCATTTGAGCGTCTTTATGGTCACCCTCCTGACTATAACACTCTTAAGGTATTCGGTTGCGCTTGTTTTGTTCTTCTTCAGCCTCATGAGCGCACCAAATTGGAATATGGATCTCGACTATGTTGCTTCTTGGGATATGGTGTTGAACACAAAGGCTACTGATGCTGGGATCCTTATTCCAAACGTCTTCGAGTATCTCGTCATGTCATTTCTGGGAACACAAGATGTTCGCCTCCATATCTAAGTTTCACCCGTCACATGACAATACCTCTATCCTATTCACTGACCTCTCCACAGATCTTTTTCCTGACACTCCTGAGACAAACTCTTCATCTAAGTCAACATCTCAACCAACACATCCTATCTCTTTCTCAGATATGTCATTACCAACTAACATGTCTATAGATACCTCAATTGAGTTATCCACCTTTTCCTCTTCTAAGGAACTTGTCTCTTCTGATGGATCCGCTCCAACGACTTATGATCTCCCTACTCGACGAAGTGACCGGGTAAAAACTCCTTCTGTTAATCTTCGTGACTTTGTTGCATTTTCTACTATTCTTTCTCACCATGAACCTCAGTCTTATTGTGAAGCTAGTTCTGATCCTCTTTGGCAGAAAGCAATGAATGATGAACTACAGGCACTCGAAAACACTCACACTTGGGATCTAGTGGACTTACCAAAAGGAAAACATGCCATGGGATGCAAGTGGGTTTACAAGATCAAAACTCACTCTGATGGGTCCATTGATCGATACAAAGCTCACTTGGTGGCTAAAGGGTTTACCCAGGAGTATGGGATTGACTATGAGAAGACCTTTGCCCTGGTTACCCGCCTCACTTCAGTTCACAGCTTAATTGCAGTTGCCGCCGTCCGTCATTAGGAATTATTTCAGATGGATGTGAAAAATGCTTTTCTTAATGGTGAACTTACTAAAGAAGTTTATATGTGCCCTCCTCCTGGTTCTCATCATCTTCCGCATCGAGTCTGCAAACTTCGTCGGGCTCTTTATGGTCTCAATCAAGCTCCTCGAGCTTAGTTTGCCAAGTTCAGCACCATTGTTGGAGATTTTGGGTTCACTTCCAGCTCACATGATTCTGTTCTTTTCATTCGCAAAACAGACCAGGGTACTATCCTTCTTCTCCTCTATGTTGATGATATGATCATCACTAGTGATGACACATCCGGAATTTTGGATCTCAAGACTTATCTCAGCCAACATGTCAAAATGAAAGATCTTGGAAAGCTTAGTTACTTTTTGGGACTTGAGATCACTTCTAACTCTGAGGGATATTATCTTTTGCAAGCAAAGTATGCTTCTGATCTTCTTACTCGAGAGGGACTCACAGATAGTAAGACATGTACCACTCCTCTAGAGCTCAACTCTAAACTCACTCCCATGGATGGTATACCTTTGGATGACCCCACCTTGTTTCGCCAGTTGGTTTGGTAGTCTTGTTTATCTTACAGTTACTCGCCCTGACATCTCTTATGCTGTCCATATTGTCAGTCAATTTCTCTTTGCTCCTCGCACATCCTATTATGCTGCAGTGCTTCGCATTCTCAGGTACATCAAAGGGACCCTATTTCATGGTCTCCACTTAGTGATGGCAACGGGGTTGGTTCGGGGCCGGGCATCCCCACCCCACCCCGCCTTAGACTAGATGGGGCGGGGCGGGGACGGGGCAACTTTTTGCCCGTTTAATTTTTTTATTTTTTATTTTTATTTTTATTTTTTACATTTTTAAAGTTTCGAATTATATTATTATTAGATAATAAAATACAAATTTAAAATGAGTTTTTAACGGATGAATTGTTTAGAAATAAAATTATTTTTAACTTTTTTTTTACTTTTTCTTCACGAGGCCGGGCGGGGCATCCTCGCCCCGCGCCCCGCGACGGGGCGGGTTTTTTTGCCCCATTCGGGGCCGGGCGAGGTAAATTGCCATCACTATCTCCGCTTCTCATCTCACTCTTCACTCCAGCTTCGTGCCTACTCAGATGTAGATTGGGTAGGTAACCCCACTGATCGTAGATCTACCACTGGGTATTGCTTCTTCCTTGGTGATTCTCTTATTTCTTGGCGCAGCAAGAAACAAACAGTAGTCGCTCGATCCAGTACAGAAGCTGAGTATCGAGCCCTTGCTGATACAACTCAGGAACTTCTTTGGCTTCGCTGGTTACTTGAAGACATGGGCGTCACCCATTCTACTGTCACTATCATAAACTGCGATAATCAAAGTGCTATCCAATTGCTCACAATGATGTATTCCATGAACGCACAAAATATATTGAAATTGATTGTCACTTTATATGTCATCATCTCACCCCGTGGGACTATTGGACTATTATCAGTTTCTTCAGCCGATCAAACTGCTGATATCTTCACTAAAACGCACCCTCCTGGACGCCTTGAGGATTTAGTTTCCAAACTCAAGTTGGTCTCCATTTTCCCACCTTGAGTTTGAGGGGGGCTGTTAATGTATATACAATGTAAATGTTAGTTAGTCCCACATTGGTTAGAAAGGAAAACATTCCTCTCAAATTAGGCTATAAATATGATACCTCTCTTGTAAACAAATCACATTATTCAATACAATTCTCTTCTCTTTGTATTGTCTTATTTTCTCTCTTAAATTCAACTGATAGAACCATTATGGATCACATCCCACGCATGTCATAGATTATAGCCAACGATTGATCCAGCTTCTGCATCTGGGAGATTAAAATTGAATTCTATTAGGTTTTTTCACAGAGACTAATGATAGATATACAGTAACTCTCTTCAAACATAAATTACAACTTTTTATCATAACGTGCTCTTAAAGACTAATTCTTCTCAAAATCTTGTTCAAAATCAAAATGTATGAGTTGGAATATCACTCTCCAAATTAATTTATGCTAAATAAAAGTCTAATTTCGTCAATTTGTGGGGTCATTTGGATTTATTGGGACACAATTAAATGATACCAATCAAACCATAAAATTTAGAGAAATTTTTTTTACCATGAAATATACTATTAACGGTATTGTTAGTGCCAGTCTCGAAAATAAGTGGAGTGGGATATAGCCTAAAGTCCCATTTGATGAAAGTCCTCCAACAAATTACTGTATATTTTATTAAAATTACGAGCAAAATAAAGTCAAAATGCAATCAAACCAATCCAACTCAACTGTTCAATTAGAAAACATACTAATTTTTAATTAAAATGTTAAACATTAGATTAGTCACTCTTTATTTTGTCGAAGTATTTAAAGTTTATTTGATTGTTTAACAAGCATCGAGAAAACAATTATACATTTTTCTTCTTGGTATTACGAGTTTCCATAAAGAAGGTCTTTTTCTTGTCTTCTCATTATGTTGAGCATTGAAATAGGCACGAGAAGACAAAGAGCTTTCAGGTCGTTGCAATGTTTTATTCCCTTTATTCCCCTATAGAATGGAGGATCCAAATCTTTTGTGTTGTGGGGTCAAAAATTGAAATATAATTTTTTAAAAAACAATATAATGTTAATGAAAATAAGTTAATATGCATTCAATACTTTCAAAATGTTTTATAATTATATCATTATAAATATTATTAAATGGATTTTGCCACTTTTATAATTTTGTTTTTCATGTCGTTGACAGTTGTTGAGCCGAGGACAAGTAAATTAACTTCAATGTAGAAAGTGGATGAATTAAAATAAAATTCACATTTAGTTTAGGAAATAAATTAAATTTAAATTTAATACAAAAGTAATTTGAAAGTAATTCAAATTATACTTAATCCGTAATGATCCTAAAAATTTTGACGTCATATTCGATGCAAATTTCCTAATAAAATGATGTAAATTATATTGAAAAATTTACTGTGCAAAAATAATAAACGTTAAAGAAATAATTGAAAATTCTAAAGAAAAAATAGTTAGACCCCTCTTTTAAGACGTACGTTTGACACATATTTATCCTAATTAATCACTGCTGGAAGGATATCGATGCAGTATAAAGTTGGCTAAATGGACATTGGTATGATTTCTAATAAGTTGGTAGTATTCAATTACCTATGTCGAAAAACTTTAAATGTGTTTTCACGAGAGAGTTAATCCCACGATAGAAAATAACCTAATAATGTACTTGCTTATAGATTGATTCTCTTTTCTAAAATGTTCCAATTTAGCATCTCTCCTTGGCTTGCATTGGCTATCCACATGGTATTCATATGAGTGGTGCGATCATATATGCTCCTTCGAATCATGGGTGCAATGACGGGGTAAATGGCTGGTGCTCATGTTGTAGTCCGCGTGCACATGGCATCTGCATGACGAGCGAAAGAGTGTGATTGGGCACTACCATTTTAGTGTAGGAGGACCGTGCACACAAAATGGACGTGGACCACCATAAAAGGGTGGGATTTAGACTCTCACATTGTGCTGAACTTTGAATGGTGTGATCTAATAGATAGGGATGGCAATAGATGTCCCCTGTCCTCTCGAGGATTTCGAAAGACGAGGCATGAATTAAAATACATATTAATCTGTAAGTACAAATTTTTTTTTTATAATAAAATTGGTATAGCTGTTTTCGGCAACAACCAATCATACTGTCTTCCAGCATTTCTCTTAAAATACTCTCATTTACTTATTCATTTTATTTTTCAATTACGATTTAAATTTAAACTATATATATAAGAAATAAAGAATCGAGATAAGAAAGGGATAGGGATTTTGTCATCCTACTAAAAGTCAAGATTGATCTATGTCAAAAGTGGTAGCAATTCAGAGAAGCCATGGATTTGTAGAAATTAAACTTCATAATATCTTTTTTTCACCTCACAAATCAGTCCAAGTATAATCGCATTCTACGTTTCCTATTCTAATTATTCAGTGCCAGTGTCTACTTTTGTTGTGGCTGTTTTGTGTGGTACCGATAAATTAAGATGGGAGTACGTGTTCTTGAAGATGGTGCTGGTCAGTGTTTAAGTTGTCATTTCCTCGTATGGAGAAAGAATTTAATTCCTTGCATAGATGAAATGCATACTCTCTCCATCTTAATTATATAGACTTGTTTCGTTTTTTCATATTGATTAAGAAATCTTCTTTAATATCATTAGAAAATTAATTTTTGTCAAGATCTTCCTAGTATCTTTAGAAAGCTCATCATGCCTCTACATTATAGCTACCTATCTTTCAAAGTTTTGCCTCTGCTTCAACTATGTCACATCTACTTATTTTCAGAGAGTTTACATATCCCCTATATTGATGAACCATCCACCATGTTGGACGCCTTTGACATGGATGAACCATCCACCATGCAATATTCATTTATCGCTTCGAAGGAGAGGAGTGAGCACATCTTATTACCTACGAAAACAAAGCCTTCCATGGCTTTATTAAATACCATAGAGGAAGCCCTTGTGCAGAAGAGTAAACCCCTTGTAAAGAGGTAAAAAATAAAAATAAAAATAAAAATAAAAGAAAGCCTCGACAAGGAGAAGTGTGAACCTTCTCATAGAGAGCCACACCTTGCTACCTAAAATGTTAACCCTTTCCATGGCTGGATCAAACACTATGTAGGAAGTTCTTGAAATGGATGCGCTATCCTTATGTAAGGACGTCGTCTTATCACAGCTATATATATTCAGAGCATGTCCTCTGCTACTCATAACCAGAGCATTGCCTCTACTGCTTACTTTAGCACCCTCTCTGCTATTTATATTGAAATCACAGACAGTCTCTACATAAGTATCATCATTATCAGTACAATTTCTTACGTTTAGAGCGTCATCTCTACAACAGTTTGTCACAACTGCTTATATATTCAATTTTGTCTCTGCATTAGCTTTATCACAATGACTTATATTTCAAGTTCGAACAGCATATAATATTCGACTAAAACTTGGGGGATTATTGTGATTACTATTAGTATATGCATTATATTATTGTTACCAAGTAAGCATGTCACATCGCTGCTAGCATGCCTCATGACCATTACACTATTTTCATACTGCTAGTACGTATATCAGGTTATCTATATTATCATTTTATAGACATCATGTTACTTTGCACTAAAAGTTTGATTTGATCATCATTTGACCTTATTTGGAGAGACAAATGGACCCCAAATTTATTTTATATATCTACGGTGAAAATATTATGTTGTATTACAGGTTGGTTTAATCTATATTACAGAGGAAAGTCTGATCCGTACATGAATGTACGACTCAGACTTGGGGACTATTGTCATACCTATAAAATTTATTGGCCCTCCCATTGGGCTTGGACTCGGCCCATTCATTTTTCTATATATATATATGTGAATCCATTTCATTTTAAGGCACGTTCTCTTATTCTAGCCAAAATCCCCTCCCTCTCTTGCACTCATATTTTTCTTGTTTGACTGTTGACTTGATCGTTGAAATGCAAATGGTAGCCGGACGTTTTTCTCGACCGGTAGTCTTTGCCTTTTAACGTAGTGTTCAGTGTGCAGGTGATGTCCATGTGAAGGGGACGATGTCAGGATTTTGTTGGCTCATTTTTTGAGGTCAATAATTTTATTAGATCAAAATATAGATAAACTCATCTTAAGTACCATAATAAAATTTATCAATTAATAGATAACAACAGTTAACTGGCAAGACATTTCATTTAATATTTGCGCCAGTGAAGGAAAAGTTAAAATTTCTCAGATTCCAAGAATTAATTTCCGTTCCCTTTCATATCACCATGTTTAAGAACACAAATTTATTAATATATCTCTATATATAGGTTAAGTTACTCTACAGTCAATACCTATTTGATGAAATAGATTACTACAGTGGCCAAATCGGAAAAATAAGAACATGGAACAATATTCTGATGCTTAATTTACACATAAAATTGCAGAAATCAAAATTCTCGTACATGATTAATGTCATTTATGAACGCTCATTGATATCGATTATCAAACAAAACGCATAAGCCCATTTACATCATAAATTTAACGTTAATCACAAATGTCAATGCAAAATAAATAAACTATTCAATGAGAGGAAAGATTTTAGGCTAAGGAAAGATTCTAGCACAAATAAGGCCTCTCTACTTTTAGGGCCGTTAATTAAGGATAAAAATATACTAATTGAGTAATTAACAAATCCGTTAAGTTGACTTCGCTGTTGGTGCAATTCCTCCTTTGCCGTCAAATTATAAACCCAAATTAAATTAGATAGAAGTTATTTAAATTAAAGGAATATATACAAACACACGTTGCTAATGTTATTTACTTAACGGTGAGTTATAAAATGTTAAGTTTATTATAAAATAAATATCATATAACTTATTTTAGATTTAATTGAATTCTCAGCATATTAATTGATTTAGAATAAACTAGTTTGAAAATAAAATCTTGATTTGTTAACATCTCACTAGATTAATTTAGATTGAAGCTAGAATTGGAATTAAGTAGTCTATAGGAAACGGTAATGAGGACCACTTTATTATGTCGATTAGTTTAGATTGAAGCTAGAATTGGAATAAAAATTGGAAGTAAGTAGTCAATAGAAAACGATAATGGGGGACCACTTTATTATTTTTCACAATTGGTACACACTTGTAATTAACCATTAGAACTGAACACATGGCATACGGATTAACTAAATATCAAGCCGCCTAATGTTCAATATATAACATGATTATGCATACAGACTCAAATTAGACAATCTCGGAGAAGGAATAGCAAATAATGGTTCGGTTTTCCTCATGATAATTCCCAATGTCTCTGAGACATCAAGATTTTTGCCCTCTGGTATTTTCCAATCAAATGAATGCAGAAGCGAAGCTAGGACGTACATTACCAATTTCTCTGCCAGGTGAAGGCCGGGACATATCCTTCTTCCCGATCCAAATGGAAGATATTCAAAATTGTTTCCCAAATAGTCGCATAATTTGCCACTGTCGCCGTTCAAAAATCTCTCCGGCATAAATTCCGATGGATTCTCCCAAATCTGTGGATCCATTTGCACTGACCATGAATTCAGAAAGACACGNAAAAATCTCTCCGGCATAAATTCCGATGGATTCTCCCAAATCTGTGGATCCATTTGCACTGACCATGAATTCAGAAAGACACGAGAACCCTTTGGTATGGTATATCCCCCGACTATGCAAGATTCGCTCGAAATTCTTGGGACCAAGAGGGGAAGTGGGGATGTAGGCGGAACGTTTCCTTCACAATTGCATACAGATACTTCAGTTTCGCAACATGGAATTCTTCCACAGAGTTGTTTATCCCGACAACATTTGTTATTTCTTGTTGCACCCTTTTCATTACATCTGGATTCCGCTAAATCTCTGTCATTACCCACTCGACTGTGTTGCCGTTGTGTCCGTCCCCCCCACAACGATGTCCTGTTGTCCACAACGTCAGTTGAGTTAGAAATTCAGTAGCACTCAACAGCAAGAAAGAAAACTAAAACTATTGTTATTACACTATCCTGTCTTGTCCAGTAATATTACAGAATTTTCTGGAAATCACAAAAAGTACTACCTACTTATGCAGCATGATTAAAAAAGAATAATAAACGAATATTTGAAAGAATTAATGGAATTGAAAACCGAAAAGAGGGAAAAATTTGATGCTACTATAATCAGAAAATTGCACAAAAATAAAGAAATTACCATCAATATGGCCTTTATTTGTATCAGGTTAATTGAAGTATTCTTCTCCTTTAGCTCTAGAAGAATTTTCAGGAAGTCCTTTCTGTTATCTTCTTCACCTCCACCAGAATCCATCTTCATACGTTCATTTATGACGTTATCAAGAATCCCGTCAATATGTGGCAAACAATTCTTCATTTCTTTTGCTATTCCTTGAATGTCAAACCTGGCAAGAACTGGAAAAAAATCAGAAATGTTTGGTTTTCCAATCAAATCAACAACTTTTGTTGCTACTTTATGAAACTCGGCGCCAACTTTATCCCGCTTGTCCCCGTCAATTGTGCCGCCCCACAACAAGTTCAATACAACGTTGAATTCAGTAACAAAAGCCAACTCCCCAATTTCTATGCTGGTGCCAATCTTTGTGTACACATTTCTGATAGCCTTTCTGACCTCGTCTTTTCGCAGTTTGTAGGAAGCCTCAAGATTATTGTTACTCAGCAATTCTCGTACAAATAATTTACGCATATCACGCCAGTAAGGGCCATTGGGCGACCAAACAATATCCAGTCCGCCGTAAGTTGCAATCAATCCTGCGACAGGTGCATCGTGGTTGGCTAAAATCATGTCTTGATCTCGAACAACTTCTTTAATCAGGCTCGGTGAATTGATAACTAAACATAGTTTCTTTCCAAGCCATATTCGGTAGATTGGGCCGTAGCGATGAGCCAATTCTGTGAACTGATGGTGCAAGTTTGTGCGCAGAAACGGCAAATATCCAAGAATTGGCAAACCTCTGGGCCCTGGTGGTAGCAAGGCCGTTTCTTTACTTGGTTTTTTGAATATCAATGAATAACAAAATATAGACGCAATCACAATCAAGAATCCAAAAGCTGAACTTACAAGCTCTTCCATCATTTTACTGCTTAGGATTGAAGAAGAAATGCTCAAATAACACTGCTTTATATAGCAAAGATTCATGAACTCTATACAAACTACAGCCATACAAATTAGTTATCTATACTGTATAAACGGATAAATTCCACATCGAATAGTTTCTGAAATATAGACCAACATATTAAAGGCTTGGATTACTCATCTTAATCAGGTTGATCTTTTAAGATAGAACCTCAAGTTTTAATATAGTATCGAAGTCTATTATGCTTCTGTTGGGTATTTTTTGGTAAGTGATACCCAAATCCCCTAGGCAATGATGAAAATCGAGGCCCGTTTAAATTCATAGGCTATAAGCCTAATATTGAAGAACATATTGGACCCACACCACAATTGATGTAACCCAATTGTGTTGGGTATTTGGAGGAAATCAGCCCATTGGGCTAGATGCTCAATACCCGACTATGGAGATAAATGAAATCACAAAAGATAGAATTGGTTGCAAATAATTATCTCGTGATAATTATCCTATCCCTACTGTTTCTGTTGGACTCAAATTTAAACTTCCCTGTGATATTGGAGATTTGATTTCCCTCGTGATAATATACAAGAGTTTTAATATATCTAAACACTCAACCAATTTGAAATAAAGAGAGAAGCCGGCTGCCAACTTCTTCGAAGCGTGAGAACTTTTCTGCAAAAAGAAAAAGAGACTTCCTTCTTTGTGAAAACCGAAGTCGACCTTTGTGGTGTGCCTTTGTGTGCCTTTTCTTCTTCGTGAATGAAAAAGTCTCCC
>NW_019247583.1:0-1412 GCF_002742605.1 Olea europaea var. sylvestris | reverse complement strand
CAAATTGCTAGTCTAATTCGATTGGAATCGAGCCAATGAAAAGGGGCTTTTGATTTCATGATAACTTCGGGTTTATTCATTTTGTGGCGAATTGCTAGTCTAATTCGATTGGAATCTAGGCAATGAAAAGTGGTATTTCATTTCATGACAACTTCGGGTTTGTTCGTTTTTGGCGAATATCAAGTCTAATTCAATTTGAATCGAGCCCATGAACGATGGCTTTTGATTTCATGATAACTTCGGGTTTAGTCATTTTTGGCGAATTCCTAGTCTAATTTGATTGGAATCGAGCAAACAAAAAGTGGTTTTTGATTTCATGATAACTTCGGGTTTGTTCATTTTTGGCGAATTGCTAGTCCAATTCGATTGGAATCTAGCCAATAAAAAGTGGTATTTGATTTCATGATGAGTTCGGGTTATTTTTATTTTTGGCGAATTGCTAGTCAAATTCAATTGGAATCGACCCAATGGAAAGTGGTTTTTGATTTCAGGATAACTTCGGGTTTGTTCGTTTTTGGCTAATTACTAGTCTAATAAGATTGGAATCGAGCCAACGAAAAGGGGTTTTTTATTTCATGATAACTTCGGGTTTGTTCATTTTTGGCGAATTGCTAGTCTAATTTGATTAGAATCGAGCCAACGAAAAGTGGTGTTTGATTTCATGATAACTTCGGGATTGTTCATTTTTCGCGAATTACTATGCAAATTCGATTGGAATCGTGCCAACGAAAAGTGGATTTTGATTTCATGATAACTTCGATTTGTTCATTTTTGACGAATTACTAGTCTAATTCGATTGGAATATAGCCAATGAAAAGTGGTATTTATTTCATGATAACTTCAGGTTTGTTCATTTTTGGCAAATTGCTAGTCTAATTCGATTGGAATCGAGCCAACGGAAAGCGGTATTTGATTTCGTGATAACTTCGAGTTTGTTCATTTTTGGCGAAAAGCTAGTCTAATTGGATTGGAATCGACCCAATGAAAAGTGGTTTTTGATTTCAGGATAACTTCGGGTTTGTTCGTTTTTGGCTAATTACTAGTCTAATAAGATTGGAATCGAGCCAACGAAAAGGGGTTTTTTATTTCATGATAACTTCGGGTTTGTTCATTTTTTGGCGAATTGCTAGTCTAATACGAATGGAATCTAGCCAATTAAAAGTGGTATTTGATTTCGTGATAACTTCGAGTTTGTTCATTTTTGGCGAAAAGCTAGTCTAATTGGATTGGAATCGACCCAATGAAAAGTGGTTTTTGATTTCATGAAAACTTCGGGTTTTGTTCGTTTTTAGCAAATTGCTAGTCGAATTCGATTGGAATCGTTCCAATGAATAGTGGTTTTTGATTTCATGATATCTTTGGATTTGTTCATTTTTGGCGAATTGCTAGTCTAATACGAATGGAATCTAGCC
>NW_019247582.1:0-1412 GCF_002742605.1 Olea europaea var. sylvestris | reverse complement strand
ATTGCTAGTCTAATTCGTTTGGAATCGAGCCAATGGAAATTGGTTTTTGATTTCATGACAACATCGGGTTCGTTCGTCTTTGGTGAATTGCTTGTCTAATTTCGTTGGAATCGAGCCACTCAAAAGTGGTTTGCGATTTCATGATAACTTCGTGTTTGATCTTTTCGGCAAATTACTGGTGCAATTCGATTGGAATTGAGTCAATGGAAAGTGGTCTATGATTTCATGAGAACTTCGGGTTTGATCATTTTCACAGATTGCTAGTCTAATTCGATTGGAATCGAGCCATTGAAAAGTGGTCTTGATTTCATGATAACTTCGAGTTTGTTCGTTTTTAGCGAATTGCTAGTCTAATTCGATTAGAATCGAGCCAATGAAAAGTGATTTTGATTTCATGATAACTTCATGCTTGTTTATTTTTGGCGAATTTCCAGTCTAATTCGATTAGAATCGAGCCAATAGAAAGTGGATTTCGATTTCATGATAACATTGGGCTTATTCGTCTTTGTGAAATTGCTAGTTTAATTCGATTGGAATCGAGCCAATGAAAAGTGATTTTTGATTTGATGATAACATTGGGTTTGTTTGTCTTTGGCAAATTGCTAGTCAAATTCGATTGGAATCGAGCCAATGAAAAGTGGTTTTTGATTTCATGATAACAACTTGTTTGTTCGTCTTTGGCAAATTGCTAGTCTAATTTGATTGAATCAAGCCAATGAAAAGTAGTTTTTGATTTCATGATAACTTTGGGTTTGTTCTTTTTGGCGAAATGCTAGTTTAATTCGATTGGAATCGAGCCAATGAAAAGAGGTTTTTGATTTCACGATAACTTCGAATTTGATCGTTTTCGGAAATTACTAGTCTAATTCGATTGGAACCGAGCCAATGAAAAGTGACTTTCGATTTCATGATAACATCGGGTTTGTTCCTCATCGAGAAATTGCTGGTCTAATTCGATTGGAATCGAGCCAATGAAAAGTGGTTTTTGATTTCATGATAACATCGGGCTTGATCGTCTCTGGCAAATTGCTAGTCTAATTTGATTAGAATCGAGCCAATGAAAAGTTGTTTTTGATTTCATGATAACTTCGGGTTTGATCGTTTCGACGAATAGCTAGTCTAATTCGATTGTAATCGAGCCAAAGAAAAGTTGTTTTGATTTCATGATGAGTTAGGGTTTGTTTATTTGTGGCGAATTGCTAGTCTAATTCGATTAGATTCAGGGCAATAAAAAGTGACTTTCGATTTCATTATAACATCGAGTATGCTCGTCTTTGGGAAATTGCTAGTCTAATTCGATTGGAATCGAGCCAACGAAAGGTGGCTTTTGATTTCATGATATCTTCGGGTTTGTTCCTTTTTGGCGAATTGCTAGTCTAATTCGATTATAATCAGGCCAATGAAAAGTGGCT
>NW_019247581.1:0-1412 GCF_002742605.1 Olea europaea var. sylvestris | reverse complement strand
TTTATATTTTTTGTTGGATCCAATAATTTTTTTAGCTTGCCCAATTGGTACCAGGATTCAATTTAAGTCTTACTTAAGGGAAAGGTTATGAGATCGAATCCTAGTGACACGACAGAAAGCCGTGAGAAGTAAGTGGGCACAAGGCCCATCCAAAGTGGACAGTACGTAAGTTAACAGCTTGGGTACAGAATCCTGGGTCGTTACAAAAAAATGCGCATTTTTTACAAAGACCCGGGTCATTATAAAAAAAAGGCGCTTGGGTACAGAGTCCTGGGTCGTTACAAAAAAATGCACATTTTTTACAAAGACCCGAAAAAATGCGCATTTTTTTTTTGTAACGACCCGAGTCTTTTTACCCTCGCCGTTAGCTTACATAGTGCCCACCTTGTTGCCCAATTAGTACCAGGATTGAACTTAAGTCTTATTTAAGGGAAATGTTATGAGTTCGAATCCTGGGGGACACGACAAAAAGTCGTAAGGGGTAAGTGGGCACAAGGCCTACCCAAAGCGGACAATACGTAAGCTAATGGCTTGGGTACAGAGACTCGGGTCGTTCCATGTCCCTTCCAATGACATTGCCAATATCATCGTCCCAATATACACTGTATGAAAAATATTTAAATTAATGTTAGATAATATAATTTACTATCCAGTGAATTGAAAAAATCTAGTATTTAAGCTAATAGAGTAGAATTAGATTTGTTACCCTAATGGATTCTTCAATATCCAATCTCTAATTATGGCGTACTTCTCTATCAGATAGTCTTCTAAAGGATAGCCTTTCAATGACAAAGACTGTATCTGTTTTTCCTTTTTTTTCTCAACCTTTCAAAACTTTCCATCTGTTGAGACGTTGATGTTTGCCTTGCCAAATTGCTAAGAATTGGAATTGTATGGATATTAACATCTTGTTGTATAGAACCAATAATGGCTTCTATGTTTGACCTAGTTAAATACTTTGTTCAACGTATTCTTATTTTGTTCATCAACGTAAGATCTCATTGAGCTTGAACTGGTATCAACATAAGATTGCATGCTCCCTAAAATATTATCTTCTTGCCATTTTTGTTACTGTTGGAATTCTTGTTGGAATAATTGTTTTTGGCTGTCAAGAATAGTATCCATGTAAGAACAAATTCTAGATTGTATGTGATCTTCTTGCCATTTTTTATGTTGTTCAAACAATTAGTTTTGAATGTGAAAGATTTCTTCCTTCAAGTTATGGCATATACCAGACACATCTCATATTACATGTTGCCTATGTATTCCCAGCATTTCTTCTATTTGCTCTCGAGTTATTTAGTTGGAAGCATCAAAAGCAAAAGCAATACTGGGCCCAACTCCAAGTAAAGTTCTCAAAGTATTGGGAATGATCGTTTCTTGTACAAAGATGTTATCTGGGATTTGTTGTA
>NW_019247580.1:0-1412 GCF_002742605.1 Olea europaea var. sylvestris | reverse complement strand
TCAACACATTGTGGAAGTAAAGCCTGAGTTAGTGTACCAGCTAATTTACTGACTAGGTTATAGTTCAAAGTCCAAATGTATGTGGGGAGATAATAGTAAGGCATGAACTTTCTTCTTGTTATAATTCTCCTCGTGGAAATATTCTCTTTGAACTTAATGCTAAACAAGAAGCAACTTAGTCTTGCAAAGATAACTTAGGGGTTGGGGGATGGCTTACAAACCTCACTTTGTTACATACTATAGTGAAAATTACCAAACTCTGAGTCTCTGATAGTCAAAAGCTTTATTGTATCCCTAGGAATCGAACTGAAGACGAAAGATCTACAGAAGACAAATAAATTATGTTCCCAATCTTCACCATATTGAAATCATAAAGCTTATATTGTAAGCCCCCATTTTGTCTTTGTGAGTAATGTGAAACTCAACAACCACATGTCTATTAACAAAAGTTACAAGAGACAGCAAATAGGCAATCAAGAGTTGAATATGCATTTTTTATTCCATAATATGATACTAGTACTTCGTAAAAGTATCTGTAATCAAGCTTACGTTATGCTCATGCCTATAAAATGTCGTACACTCAAGATTAGAACAATATAAATTCACAAAATTGCCCCTCAAGTTGGAGCTAGAGGTTGGATACTCAAACTAGGATAGTTGGACTTGAGGATGTGCATGTGATGAGGACCAAGAAACCTAACAAAAAGATCTGCATGCTGACACTTACAACTTCAGCAGGTTGAATTTAATGTTGCCAAAAATTTTCAGAAACCACAAGGAAGTGATTTAAGGAGGACCTCTTTCTAATCTGTATTTTTCTAAACTTGATTGTTGTTTAAATTGTTTTGCTATTCTAATTATAGGCATGAATATCTACAAAGATTTAGGTGTAGTTTTGGAGATGTAGGTGTATATAATTGTTCATGTGTCGGGGCAGGACAATTGCTTTTCCCATTTTTTCCTTGTAGTCTTTCTGTTTTTTTTTTTTTTTAATAGTGGTATGTGAGATTAGATTTAAGTTTTGTCCTAAGTTCATTTTCATGCTATTGTTGCGATTTCATATATTGAGACCTGAATCATGAACTAACCTTGTCGGTCTTTTCACATGGCCTTTCAGCTAGGAGGAAAGTAGCTTTAGATTTATCAGCTTAGCCCTGAGTAAGCTAAAAAAAGATTTTGGTGCAGATTTAACCCAATTTAGTGCCTATCTAGAGATTTTATTTATGTTATGAGAGAGTTTCCCATTGTGAAGAGAGTTCAAGTATAAAGAGGATTCAGGTGTAGGAAGAAAAGAAAGTCCTTGGTATACATTGTTTAGAGTAGATCCATAGTCACGGTTTATGGAATGTTTCAAATAGACGGAAACAAATTTGGGGACTGTGTTATTTTCTATTATGATCTCTTATGAATCA
>NW_019247579.1:0-1412 GCF_002742605.1 Olea europaea var. sylvestris | reverse complement strand
CGTAACTTTTGCACACGGTGTCCGTTTTGGGCCCGTAAGTACTTTTTGGAAATGTAGTGACCGTTTTGGATTGAACTCACCACGTCGTCGTAACGTACGAGGGATTTTGGCCATTTTTCAAACGAGTGAGCACTTGCAAATTTGGAACGCTTGTATTGTCGGCGTACGAAGAATTGAGCGTAACTTTTGCACACGGTGTCTGTTTTGGGCCCGTAAGTACTTTTTGGAAATGTAGCGACCGTTTTGGATTGAACTCACCACTTCATCGTGACGTACGAGGGATTTCGGCCATTTTTCAAAAGAATGAGCACTTGCATATTTGGAACGCTTGGATTGTCGGCGTACGAAGAATTGAGCGTAACTTTTGCACACGGTGTCTGTTTTGGGACCATAAGTACTTTTTGGAAACGTAGCGACCGTTTTGGATTGAACTCACTACTTCATCGTGACGTACGAAGGATTTTGCCCATTTTTCGAAAGAATGAGCACTTATATATTGGGAACGCTTAGATTGTCGACGTACGAAGAATTGAGTGTATCTCTTGCACACGGTGTCCGTTTTGGGACCATAAGAACTTCTTGGAAATGTAGCGATCGTTATGGTTTGAACTCACCACTTCGTCGTGACGTATGAGTGATTTCGGCCATTTTTCCAAAGTGTGAGCACTTGCATATTTGGAACGTTTATATTGTCGGCGTACGAAGAATTGAGCGTAACTTTTGCACACGGTGTCCGTTTTTGGCCCGTAAGTACTTTTTGGAAATGTAGCGACCGTTTTTGATTCAACTCACCACTTCATCGTGACGTAGGAGGGATTTCAACCATTTTTCCAAAGAGTGAGCACTTGCATATTTGGAAAGCTTGGATTGTCGGCGTACGAAGAATTGAGCGTAACTTTTGCACACGGAGTCCGTTTTGGGCCCGTATGTACTTTTTGGAAATGAAGCGACCGTTTTAGATTGAACTCACCACTTCATCGTGACGTGCGAGGGATTTTGGCCATTTTTGGAAAGAGTGAGCACTTGCATATTTGGAACGCTTGGATTGTCGACGTACGAAGAATTGAGGGTAACTTTTGCACACTGTGTCCGTTTTGGGCCCATAAGAACATTTTTGGAAATGTAGCGACCGTTTTTGATTGAACTCACCACTTCATCGTGATGTATGTTGGATTTTGGCCATTTTTCGAAAGAGTGAGCACTTGCATATTTGGAACGCTTGGATTGTCGGCGTACGAAAAATTGAGCGTAACTTTTGCACACGGTGTCCGTTTCGGACCCACAAGAACTTTTTGGAAATGTAGTTACCGTTTTTGATTGAACTCACCCTTTCATCGTGACGTATGAGGGACTTCGGTCATTTTTTTGAAAGTGTGAGCACCTGCATATTTGGAACGCTTGGATTGTCGGCG
>NW_019247578.1:0-1412 GCF_002742605.1 Olea europaea var. sylvestris | reverse complement strand
TTTTTTTTTTTCCTCAATTTTTATTTCAAGAGCTTGTTGGCCATGAGATGCAATTCACTTCAAAAGAACGCAGGGAGCAACCAACTGGTAAGAAAAAGTTGGGTTAACTAAAGAAAGCAAGATGGAACCATATGCATTCTTACATTTTTTTAATTTTGCAGCATTCTCTCCTTTAAACTTTCTAAATGACCCCTTTAGCGAGTTTTAAGTCGATGACTCCTGAGTCAGTTGACTTTAAGGCAATAAGTTTTAATACCCTTACAAACATAATAACTCAAGTCATAAAGGCCATGAAGATAAATTTTCAAATAAAATTTTTTTGATTCCTTGATTAGTGCAATGTTCCTTATTAAATACCTATTTAAGTAAACCAACTTCTAACTTGAGGGCAAGTGAGCTGATAATCCTAAGTATTGCAAATCTTGATTTTCGTTTTCCTTGTGATGGACCTGGAAGAGGGGGTACATGTCAAGTAGTCTATTTCCTCTTAATGTTTCAAGCCTTTTTAGGTGTTCCTGGACTTTAGTCATCCTATTGGCCTGAGACAATCTACACAAGATTTTTAATTTCATATATGGAATCCCCATTTATCTCCATATCTTCATACAACAGTGAAATCCCCAAACTATACTACATTTGGTCTAAGGGTGTAGAATATAGTTGTTTTGGGTTTAGCATCTATGGTCCACTATTTCAACATATCCAGTTATAAAATCAACTCATTCCTACACATTGCTTAACTTAATTCACGTGCTCAATATATATCAAATTTCACATGGAAAAGCAAAAATTAATCTAAATATGCAACTTATTCACCATTCATAGATCGATTCATAATTCAATATAATCATCAATGCCAGCTAAGCTAGCTAACTCACGCAAGCACACACAAAGAAAATATTTCTATTTTTTATTTTTTATTTTTCTAATATATGAAGCAATAAAGCACACAAAAACAAAAGAAGACTCATGTGTTTCCACCCCAAACTTAAACTAGATATTGTCCTCAATGCCCTAAATCATAAGTTTGCATATAAAGAGGCGGGGAAGAAAATGAAGAAAAGACTCCTCTGCTATGGCGTGTAATCCAATGGTTAGCTTTCCTATTGCTTCCATTAGCTCCTTAGTCCGTGATGTCATGTAGAAGCACAAAACAATCAGATAAAGCATTAAGGCTCAAAATCTTGGAACAAGTATTACTTAGCTCAAACATTTAGTAAACCAACAAATGTCTAAAAGATTTAAAGGGAAATGAAATTTGGATGATGAGTTCCTAAAATTGAATAGAAACTACGATAAATTATCTTAAGTTATTTCAAATCTAAAAAGAAAAATAAATAAATAAATAAAAGGGATAGAAATGCTGAGTTGCCTCTTAACAAGCGCTTGTTTAAAGTCTTAGCTTGACTCAT
>NW_019247577.1:0-1412 GCF_002742605.1 Olea europaea var. sylvestris | reverse complement strand
TAAATTTGTAATACTTTCCTCTGACTTGTTGTATATGTATTTCATTCCCGTCCGAGATTTGATAATTAGGAAGGAGCATAAATGACCGTTCTACCCCTCTAATTATTCTCATTAACTTAATTTTCATTTTCTTTAACGGTCCTATGAACTAATTACAAATGTCGAAGTTTAGCCGTCGCTAAGTACTGAACTCAGATTTCAACTGTTCAACATGAAACACTTAATGGTCACTCTGCCCATTTTCCAGGGTGACGGTTCCCGACACGAATTCATGTTCTTTACTCTGCTCATTCTCAAATTTCCAATTCATCGAGATATTTGACTAATCAAATTGATTTCACCCATTGATGAATCAAAGAACTATTAAAATCGCGAAAAGATATACATAATTCTATTAAGGGATGTAGATGAAATACACAGTGGTCTTGTGGAATTTAATTCTCAACATGGTCATGCTATAAAATTAAATTCGACACGAGGTCTGTTCAATACACTTCAAGTGCACTAGTGTCACCTTTAACTATTTCTGTTATAAGGACAAATCACAAACTTGAATACTGAATTAGTCAACACTACAACCTTCTAGTACAAGGTGTCAACCCTTATACATCGATCATGAACAAATTATTTATAATCAAAATATAAGTTGTATCACACTGTACTTTTCAACGCAAGTACCCAACTTATATTATCTCAAGTGATCATAGACTCTTTAATTTGCATGCTTAATAATAAATAATGCAATAAATAAAATCACAATTTATTTACAATAAATGATTCATTTATCATAGCAACATATACTATATGGGCGCATAACCCAACAAATCTCCCACTTGCCCTGGAGTATATGTGTCATATCTTACAACATTGTGTCTTGCAAATGTCCCTCAAAAACTTAGCCAGTAGGCTCTTAGTAAATGAGTCTACAAGATTATCCTAATAGCAATCTTACTGACAACCACATTTTCTCTACCAACTATCTCTTTTAAGAGATGATTTTTCCGTTCAATATTTTTATTACTTTGATGACTCTTGGGTTTTTAACATTTGCCACAATACCACTGTTATGCCAATATAGTGCAAAGACATATGCAGATGCATGCACCACCTCAATGTCCGTTAGGATTTCTAAGTTAACACAGCCAATTTGGTAGCTTCATGAGCTGCCACATACTTGACATCAATGGTGGAATTAGCAATACATGATTGCTTGATATTTCTCCAAATAATGGCCCACCATCAAGTGTAAACAATACCGATGTAGACTTGTGATAGTCTTCATCATTCTGGAAGTTCGAATCATTTTAACTTATCGAAATAAGATTTAGTGATGAGCATGTAATTTCTTGTTCTCCGAAGGTACTAAAAGAAATGCTTTATGGTCATTCAATGTTTCGATCCTAAGGTTAAAT
>NW_019247576.1:0-1412 GCF_002742605.1 Olea europaea var. sylvestris | reverse complement strand
CGCGACGGTGTCTAAATGGGCCGAAATTTGGCAGGTTGATTGGAAACGGCCCGCGTAATTGGACTCGGGGCACAGACCTGGGAGCACGGGATTTCAGCCAAATTCCTTCGTTTGGGCCTTCGAATAATTTATTTCCTTATTAATTATGACAGGTTGAAGAAGTGTTGGACAGAAAATTAATAAAGTAAAGCCGCACCAGGGGCAATTTTGTCATTTGAGGTGACAGTGTCGGAATAGGCCAAAATTTGGAAGGTTGATTGGAAACGGCCCGTGAAATTGGACTCGGGGCACGGACCCAGGATCACAGGATTTTAGCCAAATTCCTTCGTTTGGCCCAGCAAATAATTAATTTCCTTATTAATTATGTTAGGTTGAAGAAATGTTGGACAGAAAATTAACAAAGAAAAATCGGACCAGGGGCAATTTTGTCACTTTTCACGACGGCGTCGGAATGGGCCGAAATTTGGTGGGTTGATTGGAAACGGCCTGCGAAATTGGACTCGGGGTGCAGACCCGGGGCCACGGGATTTTAGCCAAATTCCTTCGTTTGGGGCTTCGAATAATTAATTTACTAATTAATTATGCTAGGTAGAAGAAGTGCTGGACAGAAAATTAACAAAGAAAAATCGGACCAGGGGCAATTTTGTCATTTGTCGCGATGGTGTCTGAATGGGCCAAAATTTGGCAGGTTGATTGGAAACGGCCCGCGAAATCGGACTCGGGGCACAGACCCGAGATCACGGGATCTTAGCAAAATTCCTTCGTTTGGGCATCCGAATAATTAATTTCCTTATTAATTATGTTAGGTTGAAGAAGTGTTCGACAGAAAATTAACAAAGCAAAATTGCACAAGGGGCAATTTTGTCATTTGTCACGATGGTGTTAGAATGGGCCGAAATTTGGCAAGTTGACTGGAAACGGCCCGCGACATTGGACTCGGGCCACAGACCCGGGGTCACGGGATTTTAGCCAAATTCCGTCGTTTGGGCCTCCGAATAATTAATTTCCTTATTAATTATGTCAGTTGACGAACTGTTGGACAAAATATTAACAAAGCCAAACCGCACCAAGGGCAATTTTATCATTTGTCGCGACGGTGTCGGAATGGTCGGAAATTTGGCAGGTCGATTGGAAACGGCCTGCGACATTGGACTCGGGGCACAGACCCGGGATCATGGGATTTTATCGAAATTCCTACGTTTTGGCGTCTGAATAATTAATTTTCGTATTAATTATGTCAGGCTGAAGAGGTGTTGGACAGAAAATTATTAAAGAAAAATCGGACCAGGGGCAATTTTCTCATTTGTCGCGACGGTGTCGGAATGGACTGAAATTTGGTAAGTTATTTGGGAACGGCCCGCGAAATTGGACTCGAGGCAAAGACTCGGGATCATCGGATTTTAACTAAATTC
>NW_019247575.1:0-1412 GCF_002742605.1 Olea europaea var. sylvestris | reverse complement strand
TTGACAGGTTGATCGGAAACAAAAATCGCGCCTGGGGCAATTTCGTCATTTTTCGCAACGATGTCGGAATGGGCTGAAATTTGACAGGTTGATCGGAAAAAAATCGTGCCAGAGGCAATTTCGTCATTTCTCTCGACTGTGCCGTAATGGGCTCAAATTTGACAGGTTGATCGGGAACGAAAACTGCGCATGGGGCAATTTCGTTATTTTTCGCGACTGTGTAGGAATGGGCGAAAATTTGACAGGTTGAACGGAAACCAAAATCGCGCTGCGGCAGTTTCGCCATTTTTAGCGACTGTGTCGGAATTGGCTCAAATTTGACAGGTTGATGGGAAACAAAAATCACGCCGGGGGCAATTTCATCATTTTTCGCGACTGTGTCGGAATGGGCGAAAATTTGACAGATTGATCGGGAACAAAAATCGCGCCGGAGGCAATTTCGTCATTTTTCTCGACTGTGTCGATATTGGCTGAAATTTGGCAATTTGATGGGAAATAAAAATCGCGCCGTCGGCAATTTCGTCATTTTTCTCGACTGTGCCGGAATGGCCTCAAATTTGACCGGTTGATAGGAAACAAAAATCGCGTCGGGTTTTTTCGCGACAATGTCGGAATTGGCTAAAATTTGACTGGTTGATCGGAAACATAAACCGCGCAGGGGCAATTTCGTCATTTTTCTCGACTGTGTCGGAATTGGCTGAAATTTGGCAGTTTGGTCTGAAATAAAAATCGCGCCGGGGGTAATTTCGTCATTTCTCTCGACTGTGTCGGAATGGGCTCAAATTTGACAGGTTGATCGGAAACAAAAATCGCGCCTGGGGCAATTTCGTCATTTTTCTCGACTGTGTCGGAATTGGCTGAAATTTGGCAGTTTGATCGGAAATAAAAATCGCGCCGACGGTAATTTCGTCATTTTTCTCGACTGTGTCGGAATTGGCTGAAATTTGGCAGTTTGATCGGAAATAAAAATCGCGCCGACGGTAATTTCGTCATTTTTCTCGACTGTGTCGGAATTGGCTGAAATTTGGCAGTTTGATCGGAAATAAAAATCGCGCCGACGGTAATTTCGTCATTTTTCTCGACTGTGTCGGAATTGGCTGAAATTTGGCAGTTTGATCGGAAATAATAATCGCGCCGGGGGCAATTTCATCATTTTTCGCGACTGTGTCGGAATGGGCTCAAATTTGACAGGTTGATCGGGAACAAAAACCCCGCCGGGTGTAATTTCGTCATTTTTCGCTATTGTGTCGAAATTGGCAAAAATTTAACTGGTTGATCGGAAACAAAAATCGCGCAGGGGGCAATTTCGTCATTCTTCTCGACTGTGTGGGAATTGGCTGAAATTTGGCCGTTTGATCGGAAATAAAAATCGCGCCGGCGGCAATTTCGTCATTTTTCTCAACTGTGTTGGA
>NW_019247574.1:1187-1412 GCF_002742605.1 Olea europaea var. sylvestris | reverse complement strand
GAAAAATGACGAAATTGCCGCCGGCGCGATTTTTATTTACGATCAAACTGAAAAATTTCAGCCAATTCCGACACAGTCGAGAAGGATGACGAAATTGCCGTCGGCGCGTTTTTTTTGTTCCGATCAACAGTCAAATTTAACCAATTCCGACACAGTCACGAAAAATGCCGAAATTACACCCGGCGCTATTTCTGTTCCCGATCAACCTGTCAAATTTGAGCCCAT
>NW_019247574.1:0-914 GCF_002742605.1 Olea europaea var. sylvestris | reverse complement strand
GCCAATTCCGACACAGTCGAGAAAAATGACGAAATTGCCCCCGGCGCGATTTTTGTTTCCGATCAACCAGTCAAATTTTAGCCAATTCAAACACAGTCGCGAGAAATGACGAAATTACACCCGGCGCGATTTTTGTTCCCGATCAACAAGTCAAATTTGAGCCCATTCCGACACAGTCGAGAAAAATGACGAAATAGCCCCCAGTGCAATTTTTATTTCAGATCAAACTGCCAAATTTCAGCCAATTCCGACACAGTCGAGAAAAATGACGAAATTGCGCCCGGCGCGATTTTTGTTCCCGATCAACCTGTCAAATTTGAGGCCATTCCGACATAGTCAAGAAAAATGACGAAATTGCCGCCGGCGCGATTTTTATTTCCGATCAAACTGCCAAATTTCAGCCAATTCCGACACAGTCGAGAAAAATGTCGAAATTGCCCCTGCGCGATTTATGTTTCCGATCAACCAGTCAAATTTTAGCCAATTCCGACACTGCCGCGAAAAAACCCGATGCGATTTTTATTTCCTATCAACCTGTCAAATTTTAGCCCATTCCGACACAGTCGAGAAAAATGTCAAAATTGCCCACGACGCGATGTTTATTTCAGATTAAACTGCCAAATTTCAGCCAATTCCGACACAGTCCAGAAAAATGACGAAATTGCCCCCGGCGCGATTTTTGTTTCCGATCAACAAGTCAAATTTTAGCCAATTCCGACACAGTCGCGGAAAATGACGAAATTACAACCGGCGCGATTTTGGTTCCTGATTAACCTGTCAAATTTGAGCCAATTCCGACACAGTCGCGAAAAATGAAGAAATTGCCCCCGCGGCAATTTTTGTTTCCGATCAACCCGTTAAATTTCAGCCCATTCCGACATCGTCGAGAAAAATGACGAAATTGCCCCCGGCGT
>NW_019247573.1:140416-142400 GCF_002742605.1 Olea europaea var. sylvestris | reverse complement strand
CTAAATTAAATGAACTTAATAAATAAACATGCCTAAGTTACTAATGTAAGTCTTAAAATACTACCTAAAATGTGTTAAAAATCATTAAATGCATGAATTCCTATCTATAGCTCTAAATTGCTAATGCAATCCCTAAAAATACGTGTAATGCAACAGCTAATCAAAATAAGTGAAAAGTGATAGAAAATTGGATTGCCTACTATTAAGCGCTCGATTTAAAGTCTAGAGCTTGACTTTTGGTACAAATGTGTCATGATTCTTTGCATCTTGCTTAGCTTGTTCAATATGAATTTGTTCCATATTGCAACTTTCCACTAAATTTTAACATTGTCCTTTTCCAAGTAGCATGACTTACCACCATCACTCGTTTCAAACTCAACAATGTACACCTCAATTTCTTTATAAGATTTAATCACAAACTCAATTTTTGAGAAAACGATGAAGTCAAAGGATTGCATGCTAATTTTCTCATCTTTGAATGCTACTAATTCTTTTTGATCTGTTATGATTAATTTCTAGATAATTTCATGCTTCTCTTCTTTAAGCATTTTTTCAAATTCAATGTTCGTATCCAAAACGTTTGGTAAAGAAACAATGACATCATTATGGAAAGTCTTTCCCCTTTTTTGTATTTGTAGGAAGTTTGGTTAACTAATTCTCTTTACTGATGTCCATTAATAACTGGTGGAAGAACTAATTCCATAGGCAAATCACCTATGTCGAATTGTGGTAAGAGAAATAATGTAACAAGTCACCCAAGAGAGTTTCATCAAGTTCACATTCTATTTTATATCTTGTAGTCATTGTCCTATAATGAAATCTCACACAACCATATTCCCTTCATCAATTTCTTACGCTACTAATTGTTGTTGCCTTATGTTAAAGTCACATATGAGCATTTTTTGAAAATAGCCATGGTTATTTTTTATCCTACTATTTTTGTTCATTTATATATCCTGAAAAGGAAAGAAAAAACCAAAATAAAATAGGAAAAAAAAACAAGAATATAGTTAGAAGTTCAAATTAGTGCTAAAATAAATTAAACTCAAACTATAGTTATCATCCCCGACAGCAGTGCCAAAAAAACTTGTCATGAAAATTATCTTTTCAATTTAAATTACTGTAAATGTACAGTTCATTAACAGGTAGTAAAATGAATTTTGAGTCCAAGTATCGTACTCACGGAGATTGTACTTGCTTAAGTTCAAATTAACTCAGCCTTAACCGAAACAATTGAAAGTTGTAATTTTTCCAATCAATTAAATAATCTACTAATGAATTCAAGACCTTAACTTAACTTAATTCAACGCAAAGTTATAATTAAGTGCAGATTTTATAAAAGTTTAATGATGAAAAGCATAATAGGATCTCGAGTCCCTTAATATCAATCCCCTCTAACCACAAAACTTATAAATTTGACAACACAATTCAATTATGAAAATTAATATTCCTAATTTGTTTAACAATCTCTTTCGAGTAAAATTAAACATATTCTTACATGGTATCCCGACTATATTTTATGACGGATTTAAATATATAAAAATGCATTAAAGATTTATGAATACTCCAAGGTCACGTAAAACATACCAGTATATTTCTTTCCCTTATTGGACTCTACGATAGTTAACATTTGGACTTTCATCATTTTTCCCATTGATTTTTTGGTCCAGCTTGATATAAAGGGTTCCAATTTCAACCGGGCTTTCCTACCACCAGCTTTCTTGAATTCTAGTTTAAGTAGAATTTGATTCTCTTCCAATTACCATGTTCAAAGGCTCATATAATGTGATGCTTGTTTTCAAGGGCTCACTCTTTATAATTAATGCAATTTAGTCCCTTGAGTCTATATATTTGTGCAATCCATGTCTTCTTTATTTCAATTCGAGTCCTTCAAATTTCAAAATGTGGAATTTAATACATAAACTTTCAATTCAATTGCTAATTGATCATTCTTTCCTTTACAATGCTCTGAAACGGGTCCAAC
>NW_019247573.1:130393-131702 GCF_002742605.1 Olea europaea var. sylvestris | reverse complement strand
ATTAAAGTTTATGGAATTTGACCAAAAAATTAGTGAACCAAACAACCAATACAATCACACGGATATGATTACACAATCAAAGAAATCAAACCCGGATTTTAAAGATTGACCCGAAGAATTAAATGAACCAAAAACCAAAGCAATTACTAGAATACCTTGACCCCATGTTGCACAATCCACGAATCGAACTTTGATTGGTGAACGCCACGAAAAATTATCCAGATAAGTTCGATAATTGTTCGTGAAAAACAAGAAAGGAAGCAACCTTGCCTCTAATTAATTCAAAATATCAAAAGTTCTACAATGAATAAAAATAAACCCTATTTATACCAAGTCCTCAAAACCCTAATTTTAAATGGAAATTTCGTGCAAAATATTAAAGAAAATACTGAAAGATTAGAAGTCCAAATAAAATAGGAAAATTGCGAAAATTGCATCACTAGCCGCCAATTTAGCTCAAATTTTGGTCTCGACCCTTCATCCATAATTAGTAAATTTTAGATCACTTTGGGCTTCTTCTAGATCACATTAGACCCTCCCTCTTTGAGAGGATTCGTCCTCGAATCCGTGCCTTGTTCAAAGATTGTTCTTCTTCCATCTACTTGTCCACTATCCAACAATATATTGAAACCTTTGCACTCCGCATTACCGTGATTGAACGTTTCATCTTTGAAGTCCTACCAATTGCTCAAATTGTTGTACATCAACTGGATATTCAAAGGGTGGTTTCTTCTTCATAAAGCCCTCATGCAGCAAATATTTATAGTTCTGCAGCAAAGAATTTTACAAATTGGGGAGGGATATGTTAGCTTTCACCAACTCACTTCCACTACCAAGCCCACTCTTCTTGTCATATAAGCTCTCCTTTTGTTTTTCTTTCATTTTGCCCCATCGCCTTTCAATTTCACCTGATCATCATAAATTTGTTGTGGTGTCAAAGGTACAAGCGTAATGGTTTTCCCACACATGTCAAAACTGTACATATTTCTAAACCCATCATTCTTTACTTTCCTATCGTATTACCAAGGCCTACCCAACAATAAATGTCTCGAATCCATAGGCACAACATCATACTACACTTCATCCTTATATCTTCCAATTGACAAATTAACCAACACCCTCCTATTAACATTAACTTCTCATTCACCATCTAACCACTGCAATTTATAGGGTTTAGGGTGTTTTGTCATCTCCAGTCCTAAATTCTTAACAATTGTGTAGCTAGCTATATTAGTGCAACTATCTCCATCGATAATCAAGTTTCATACCTTATTATTGACGTGGCACCGTGTATGGAAGATATTCTCCC
>NW_019247573.1:124142-129514 GCF_002742605.1 Olea europaea var. sylvestris | reverse complement strand
AAAAAAAAAAAAATTTGTCTCGTATAATAAACTAAGATCATTAGTAGCTAGCAACATATCATCAACATGCAAAATCAAGAATATGAACTTTCTCTCAGTAATCTTTAGATATATACATCAATCAACAATATTATCCTTAAATCCAAAGAAATTAATGGTATCATCGAACTTAAGATACCATTGATAAGAAGCTTGTTTAAGTCTATATATTGATTTTTTAACTTACGCACCATGTGTTAATTTCCTTCAAATGAAAAACATTCGAGCTGATTCATATAAATTTAAATTTAGATATCCGATTTCAACATCCATTTGTTATAGCTCTAAGCCACCGAGCTACTAAAGTCATTATAATTTTTAGTAAGTCTTTCTCGGAGATTGGCGAAAAGGTTTCCTTATACTCAATGCTTTCTTTCTAAATGAAACATTAGGCAACAAGTCTAGCTTTATGTCATTCAATATTACCATTAGAGTCGCGCTTGGTCTTATAGATATATTTGCACCCAACTATTATTCAAGTAATTTGATAAGATCCCATATTTCATTATGTTTCAGGATTTCATTTAATCTTTCATAGCATTCGACCATTTATTAGAATTAGTAATCCCAATGGCCTATGAAAATGAAACTGAATTGTCATCAACAATTCCCAAGTTAAATTCACACTCTTCTAGGTAAATCATATACTATCTTTGTGACCTTCTTAATGCTATTTGTTGTGGTTCATTTATTGCAGGTTCATTAGTAGAAATTTTATTGTGAGGTGTTTGATCATTTATTTGTTATTCTGGCAGATTATCATGTCGATCAACAATTTGAGGAACAACAACATTAGCAGCAGTTGAAAGTAGAAAAAACATGAGCTCTAACTTCTTGTATTTCTACATTTTGTTGTTCTAAACTTCAACTAACTTCGTCATTTTCAATGAACCTAGCATTTCTAGTTTTAACAATTCTAGTACTATGGCTATGAAAATAAAATCTATTCCTCTTGATTTTTTTAAATAATCAATGAAAAATCACTAATTATTCTTGGATCCAGTTTCTTTTCAAGTGCATTATAAATTCTTGCCTCTACCGGGCGGCCCCAAACATGTAGTTGCTTTAAATTGGGTTTCCATCTAGTCTATAGTTCAAAAGGAGTTTTTGGAACTACCTTATTTATGAACGTTATTTTGCAAATATATAGCAATCTTTAACGCATATATACACAATGAAAAATGGGCAAAGAAGAATTACTTAACATACACCTAACCATTTTCATTAGAGTATGATTATGCCTTTTATCCATACCATTTTATTTTGGTGTGCCTGACATAGTCCATTGAAAACATATGCCATGCCTTTCAAAAAATTTAGCAAATGGACCACGATGTTGTCCAGTTTTATCATACCTTCCATAATATTCACCTTTCTATCTAGTTGCCATTCAACTTTATTGACAAAACTCTCTAAAGCATTTCCAACTTGAGACTTTTCACGCGGCAGGTAGATATAACAATAATGTGAAAAGTCATCAACAAACGTAATAAAATACATTTCTCCCCGAAAGAATGGAACATCAAAATGCCCATATATATCGATGCATATTAGTTATGTACTTCTTATAGCTCATTTCCTTGTGTGTTTGGTTTGTTTACCCTTAATACAATCCACATACGTTCCAAGATTACTAAAATCCAAGTCAAGAAGGATTTTATTTTCTTATAAATATTTACATCATTTCACTGTATATGTGACCCAAACGTTTATTCCACAAATTAGCAGATCGTTCATTTCAATGAATTACGTTTAGTACCAACATTATGATGCAAGGTTAAAAAAGTTTCGACAAAGAGGTTATCGAGCTTTAATTTATATCAGTCATCACAAAGAATAGCAGAACCAATAAGATAATTTTGCTTGAACAAACTTAAACATCCATTTCCACCATTATAGAATATCCAGCAGAATTAAATTTCGATAAAGAAACTAAATTACGAGAAATAAAAGATACATAAAGACTTTGAAATAAATATAAATGACGTCCAATATCTTAATCAAAGTTAGGTTCCAATGGTTTCAACAGGAGCTTTGATTCGATTAGTCGTGAGGACAAACTTTTCGTTTGGATTTATGGTCTGGATTGAAAGGAATCTATACATCATATTGGTAACATGAGTAATACATCCAAAATCAATCCACCTAGTATTATAAGGAACTTTTTCCAAATTAGATTTGAATACATAAAAAACAATCTTATTTTTATTTTCGAACCATGCCTTACGTTTCAAGCAGTCCCTTTTACAGTGCCTAGGCTTTCGACAGAATTAACTCGTATCTTTCTTGTGTTCTTTCTTGCACGAGCATATTGTACAATTCATTCACATTCAATTTGTCCTTTAAGGTATTCTAGTTCATATGGGATGGACCATACTTAAGAGGCTAAGAGTTCATGATAAACTATACCAAAAATCTCTCATCTATAGTCATCCCAATAGTTTTAAATCTAGTTGCAATGGTACTTATTTCAGTAACATGCTCATGCATTATACAAGAACAATGAAATTTTATAGTGGTTAAGGAATCCACTAGTGTGCTAGCAAGTGACTAATCAACTGTTTGGAAACGTTCTTCCACAAACATCATATATTTCTTAGCAATATAAGTTTTAGGGATAGTGGACTTGATATTCTTTGCTCATGTCATCCACATCAACACTAGTCTTAGTATGTTTGATCTTTCCCAAGCTTTATGGAAAGATATTTCATCAGCACTACTCTCATCAGTGAGATCAATATGTTTCTGAACTTAAAGTACTAAGTCTACGTCTAAAACAGCTAAGTCAAATTGGATTTGTTCATACCAATTAGAAAAATTGAGCCCATTGAATAATGGTAAAGATGAAGCGCACAAATGTAGAGAAACGGGAACTGATACTGCAAAATATAAAATGTTCTATTAATGCTTTGAGGTTTGACTTCTATACTTATGTTCAGATTCAAATAACATTAAATGTGTACTTAGTTCTTCTTTGGAGATACTACATCATACTATCATAATAAATATAATGATGCTATTTTATTTTGACTTAACTGGTAATTAAATATACTCTAATCAAATATTTATGATATTTGGATACACAAAACACATCTAACAAGTATGTAAATTAATTACGATCATATTGAATATTAATAAAATTAACTGATCAATTTTTGGGCGATTCATAACAATTATATAATCTATGAACGTCAATATACTCTTGACAACAATGATCTTAGGGCCTATTTGTGTCCTTTAATTTCAAAAAGTGTATTATGAATAGTGATTGATGTTGAAATGTATGGTTTAAAAAGAAAGAAAAGTTTTTAATTTCTGTATAATATTATTTTAATGAAAAATGTGTGGTTGAAAATGAGTACTGTAAAAAAATAATGTAGTAAAATGGTTGACAAACAAAGACTTAATATCATCTTAATTTATCATCATCAAACTATCAAGAGTACTAGATAAATAAATTATGTAATTTACTGTTTGCAATACCATAACGTTTGGCCACTTTTGATAACTAATAAACAACATTAATAAAACATTAATTACGTAAACGAAACATTTATCACTTAATATTTCTAGTTATTATCTTGTTTATTCACAGATCCTCATATTCTTCATTAGCCACAAAAACACATAACAAATTAATTAATGGTGGTCAGGTAGTGGCATACCACAATTAATTAATTATACATATGACGGTAGTTACTAAATCCATATGTCTGCAGGCAGGTGATGGCATTCATATATTAGCCCACGTAATTGTAACAGTAAATTTGCCACCCAACTTACACCAATTGTAACAGCGAAATTGGCACCCAAATGACGGTAATTTTCATTAGACGACGAGAATCAATGTTCTAAAAAGCTAGTTTATCTAGGCTCAAAACTCAAGCAAAACGCCTCACTTCGTGTCTAGGTGCCTTTATTTTTTTTTATTTTTTTTGTCTTTTTCAATTCTTAAATGATTAAATTTTTCCCTTCATTTCTTTCATTTTCCGTAGACGCGCATTATTTATTTATTTATTTATTTAAAGTCTTATATTTGACTTTAGCTTATTATTATTATTATTATTATTATTATTATTAAGAAAAAAATCCATTTGACTTTTCAAGTTTTTATCTATATAAAAGTTAAAAATGACTTTATATAAATAGCTAAATAAGATTTTAAGTTATGGTGTTATCTATATTATGTAATTTTGATTTTGAGACTCATTTTATTACAAACTCAAAAAGCATGTATGAAATTTCTATAAATTTATTAAGTAGAACTTGTCTAGTTGAAAATTAAAACTATGAAAAATATTTTAATTTTTGTATTTCGAAAACTTGAAAATTGTATAATTGACTAATACTAGGAGTTATTAAGTAAATATTATGTTTTATAATTTTAGATGTTTAATATGTGTTATTTTAATTATGAAATAAGAAAACATTTTTACACCTAAGCCTCGCCTAAATTTACTTAAGCTCATAAATTTTGAAGCTTCAGCTCTATGTCTAGCCATGCTTACGCTTTTTAGAATACTTGTGAGAATTTATGTTTCCGTAATTCTTGATACGGCAATAAACCATAAATATTTGAAACCTTAACTTTGGAAAACATGGATCAAGATTTAAAATTCAATTAATACATGTATGGCTAAAATCCTTGATCCATAAGTCAACAGTGGAAAAAAATTAAGGAATGCTAAGCAAAAATAAAAAACTGATAATCTTTAATGGAAAATCAAGGATTCACTAACATGGTTCTGATACCGCATATAATCAATTAAACCTAATACTAAGGTATTTGGAATCAGTTATGCTATGTGTATAATCGGGTTGGCAACCCCGATTGAGAATTAGACACATGGGAGGGGACCCACGCTAAATAAAAAAACCGTGGGTCCCCCATCTTGTGAGTGCATTGTCAATTGGGGTTATCAACCTCGGTTGTACAAGAAGAATAATTCATTTAGAATTCATGATTTTTTCATATAAATTTAATTGATCAAGAAACATACCTTGATCCATAATAATAATTAAAACGTTTAAATCTACAAAAGATAAACTAGTAAAACCAAGAAAATTTTCTCTTTCTTTACCTCTCTGTAATTGAACGTATGTATTTGATGGATTTCATTCACACTCATAAGCAGAAAGAGACAATTTCTCATGAGTCTAAAAAAATTGCCTACTTTCCATCAAAATGTTCAGTTATGAATTTGTTACGTTTCAATGGACCAATTAGATTTAGGAAATATAAAACCACTTTAATTAATTCTTAATAATATTGCATGGGCCACATTAATTCGTCTTACATTTAATAGTCAGACTTTTGGGGGGGGGGGGGGGAG
>NW_019247573.1:114462-120331 GCF_002742605.1 Olea europaea var. sylvestris | reverse complement strand
TAGATTTATTAATATCCACACATCCAGCAAAGTCTAAATCTAAATAACTAATTACCTCCAAGTTATCAGATCTCCTATAAGTGAGCATGTAGTCTTTTGTTTCTTGTAAGTATCTCAATACTTTCTTTGTAGTTTTTCAGTGATCAAGTCCTAGATTACTTTGATACCTGCCCTGCATTTCGATAGCAAACGTGATGTCTAGTCCGATGTAAGTTTAAGCATACATTAAGCTCCCCACAAGAGATGTATAATGAATAGCTGTCATTTTTTTTTGCATTCCAATTCATTTTTAGGACATTGCATAAGACAAAATTTGTTTCCTTTCTGAATTGGAATGACATTTGCTGGATAGTTTTTGAACTTAAATCCCTCTAAAACGTTATTGATATATGCTTTTTGAGACAGCCCTAATAATCCTTGTGACCTAGCTTGAAAAGTTGCAATTCCAATCACATTTGCTTCTCCCATACATTTCATTTCAAAGTTTTTAGAAAAAAAAAAAAATTTGTCTCGTATAATAAACTAAGATCATTAGTAGCTAGCAACATATCATCAACATGCAAAATCAAGAATATGAACTTTCTCTCAGTAATCTTTAGATATATACATCAATCAACAATATTATCCTTAAATCCAAAGAAATTAATGGTATCATCGAACTTAAGATACCATTGATAAGAAGCTTGTTTAAGTCTATATATTGATTTTTTAACTTACGCACCATGTGTTAATTTCCTTCAAATGAAAAACATTCGAGCTGATTCATATAAATTTAAATTTAGATATCCGATTTCAACATCCATTTGTTATAGCTCTAAGCCACCGAGCTACTAAAGTCATTATAATTTTTAGTAAGTCTTTCTCGGAGATTGGCGAAAAGGTTTCCTTATACTCAATGCTTTCTTTCTAAATGAAACATTAGGCAACAAGTCTAGCTTTATGTCATTCAATATTACCATTAGAGTCGCGCTTGGTCTTATAGATATATTTGCACCCAACTATTATTCAAGTAATTTGATAAGATCCCATATTTCATTATGTTTCAGGATTTCATTTAATCTTTCATAGCATTCGACCATTTATTAGAATTAGTAATCCCAATGGCCTATGAAAATGAAACTGAATTGTCATCAACAATTCCCAAGTTAAATTCACACTCTTCTAGGTAAATCATATACTATCTTTGTGACCTTCTTAATGCTATTTGTTGTGGTTCATTTATTGCAGGTTCATTAGTAGAAATTTTATTGTGAGGTGTTTGATCATTTATTTGTTATTCTGGCAGATTATCATGTCGATCAACAATTTGAGGAACAACAACATTAGCAGCAGTTGAAAGTAGAAAAAACATGAGCTCTAACTTCTTGTATTTCTACATTTTGTTGTTCTAAACTTCAACTAACTTCGTCATTTTCAATGAACCTAGCATTTCTAGTTTTAACAATTCTAGTACTATGGCTATGAAAATAAAATCTATTCCTCTTGATTTTTTTAAATAATCAATGAAAAATCACTAATTATTCTTGGATCCAGTTTCTTTTCAAGTGCATTATAAATTCTTGCCTCTACCGGGCGGCCCCAAACATGTAGTTGCTTTAAATTGGGTTTCCATCTAGTCTATAGTTCAAAAGGAGTTTTTGGAACTACCTTATTTATGAACGTTATTTTGCAAATATATAGCAATCTTTAACGCATATATACACAATGAAAAATGGGCAAAGAAGAATTACTTAACATACACCTAACCATTTTCATTAGAGTATGATTATGCCTTTTATCCATACCATTTTATTTTGGTGTGCCTGACATAGTCCATTGAAAACATATGCCATGCCTTTCAAAAAATTTAGCAAATGGACCACGATGTTGTCCAGTTTTATCATACCTTCCATAATATTCACCTTTCTATCTAATTGCCATTCAACTTTATTGACAAAACTCTCTAAAGCATTTCCAACTTGAGACTTTTCACGCGGCAGGTAGATATAACAATAATGTGAAAAGTCATCAACAAACGTAATAAAATACATTTCTCCCCGAAAGAATGGAACATCAAAATGCCCATATATATCGATGCATATTAGTTATGTACTTCTTATAGCTCATTTCCTTGTGTGTTTGGTTTGTTTACCCTTAATACAATCCACATACGTTCCAAGATTACTAAAATCCAAGTCAAGAAGGATTTTATTTTCTTATAAATATTTACATCATTTCACTGTATATGTGACCCAAACGTTTATTCCACAAATTAGCAGATCGTTCATTTCAATGAATTACGTTTAGTACCAGCATTATGATGCAAGGTTAAAAAAGTTTCGACAAAGAGGTTATCGAGCTTTAATTTATATCAGTCATCACAAAGAATAGCAGAACCAATAAGATAATTTTGCTTGAACAAACTTAAACATCCATTTCCACCATTATAGAATATCCAGCAGAATTAAATTTCGATAAAGAAACTAAATTGCGAGAAATAAAAGATACATAAAGACTTTGAAATAAATATAAATGACGTCCAATATCTTAATCAAAGTTAGGTTCCAATGGTTTCAACAGGAGCTTTGATTCGATTAGTCGTGAGGACAAACTTTTCGTTTGGATTTATGGTCTGGATTGAAAGGAATCTATACATCATATTGGTAACATGAGTAATACATCCAAAATCAATCCACCTAGTATTATAAGGAACTTTTTCCAAATTAGATTTGAATACATAAAAAACAATCTTATTTTTATTTTCGAACCATGCCTTACGTTTCAAGCAGTCCCTTTTACAGTGCCTAGGCTTTCGACAGAATTAACTCGTATCTTTCTTGTGTTCTTTCTTGCACGAGCATATTGTACAATTCATTCACATTCAATTTGTCCTTTAAGGTATTCTAGTTCATATGGGATGGACCATACTTAAGAGGCTAAGAGTTCATGATAAACTATACCAAAAATCTCTCATCTATAGTCATCCCAATAGTTTTAAATCTAGTTGCAATGGTACTTATTTCAGTAACATGCTCATGCATTATACAAGAACAATGAAATTTTATAGTGGTTAAGGAATCCACTAGTGTGCTAGCAAGTGACTAATCAACTGTTTGGAAACGTTCTTCCACAAACATCATATATTTCTTAGCAATATAAGTTTTAGGGATAGTGGACTTGATATTCTTTGCTCATGTCATCCACATCAACACTAGTCTTAGTATGTTTGATCTTTCCCAAGCTTTATGGAAAGATATTTCATCAGCACTACTCTCATCAGTGAGATCAATATGTTTCTGAACTTAAAGTACTAAGTCTACGTCTAAAACAGCTAAGTCAAATTGGATTTGTTCATACCAATTAGAAAAATTGAGCCCATTGAATAATGGTAAAGATGAAGCGCACAAATGTAGAGAAACGGGAACTGATACTGCAAAATATAAAATGTTCTATTAATGCTTTGAGGTTTGACTTCTATACTTATGTTCAGATTCAAATAACATTAAATGTGTACTTAGTTCTTCTTTGGAGATACTACATCATACTATCATAATAAATATAATGATGCTATTTTATTTTGACTTAACTGGTAATTAAATATACTCTAATCAAATATTTATGATATTTGGATACACAAAACACATCTAACAAGTATGTAAATTAATTACGATCATATTGAATATTAATAAAATTAACTGATCAATTTTTGGGCGATTCATAACAATTATATAATCTATGAACGTCAATATACTCTTGACAACAATGATCTTAGGGCCTATTTGTGTCCTTTAATTTCAAAAAGTGTATTATGAATAGTGATTGATGTTGAAATGTATGGTTTAAAAAGAAAGAAAAGTTTTTGATTTCTGTATAATATTATTTTAATGAAAAATGTGTGGTTGAAAATGAGTACTGTAAAAAAATAATATAGTAAAATGGTTGACAAACAAAGACTTAATATCATCTTAATTTATCATCATCAAACTATCAAGAGTACTAGATAAATAAATTATGTAATTTACTGTTTGCAATACCATAACGTTTGGCCACTTTTGATAACTAATAAACAACATTAATAAAACATTAATTACGTAAACGAAACATTTATCACTTAATATTTCTAGTTATTATCTTGTTTATTCACAGATCCTCATATTCTTCATTAGCCACAAAAACACATAACAAATTAATTAATGGTGGTCAGGTAGTGGCATACCACAATTAATTAATTATACATATGACGGTAGTTACTAAATCCATATGTCTGCAGGCAGGTGATGGCATTCATATATTAGCCCACGTAATTGTAACAGTAAATTTGCCACCCAACTTACACCAATTGTAACAGCGAAATTGGCACCCAAATGACGGTAATTTTCATTAGACGACGAGAATCAATGTTCTAAAAAGCTAGTTTATCTAGGCTCAAAACTCAAGCAAAACGCCTCACTTCGTGTCTAGGTGCCTTTATTTTTTTTTATTTTTTTTGTCTTTTTCAATTCTTAAATGATTAAATTTTTCCCTTCATTTCTTTCATTTTCCGTAGACGCGCATTATTTATTTATTTATTTATTTAAAGTCTTATATTTGACTTTAGCTTATTATTATTATTATTATTATTATTATTATTAAGAAAAAAATCCATTTGACTTTTCAAGTTTTTATCTATATAAAAGTTAAAAATGACTTTATATAAATAGCTAAATAAGATTTTAAGTTATGGTGTTATCTATATTATGTAATTTTGATTTTGAGACTCATTTTATTACAAACTCAAAAAGCATGTATGAAATTTCTATAAATTTATTAAGTAGAACTTGTCTAGTTGAAAATTAAAACTATGAAAAATATTTTAATTTTTGTATTTCGAAAACTTGAAAATTGTATAATTGACTAATACTAGGAGTTATTAAGTAAATATTATGTTTTATAATTTTAGATGTTTAATATGTGTTATTTTAATTATGAAATAAGAAAACATTTTTACACCTAAGCCTCGCCTAAATTTACTTAAGCTCATAAATTTTGAAGCTTCAGCTCTATGTCTAGCCATGCTTACGCTTTTTAGAATACTTGTGAGAATTTATGTTTCCGTAATTCTTGATACGGCAATAAACCATAAATATTTGAAACCTTAACTTTGGAAAACATGGATCAAGATTTAAAATTCAATTAATACATGTATGGCTAAAATCCTTGATCCATAAGTCAACAGTGGAAAAAAATTAAGGAATGCTAAGCAAAAATAAAAAACTGATAATCTTTAATGGAAAATCAAGGATTCACTAACATGGTTCTGATACCGCATATAATCAATTAAACCTAATACTAAGGTATTTGGAATCAGTTATGCTATGTGTATAATCGGGTTGGCAACCCCGATTGAGAATTAGACACATGGGAGGGGACCCACGCTAAATAAAAAAACCGTGGGTCCCCCATCTTGTGAGTGCATTGTCAATTGGGGTTATCAACCTCGGTTGTACAAGAAGAATAATTCATTTAGAATTCATGATTTTTTCATATAAATTTAATTGATCAAGAAACATACCTTGATCCATAATAATAATTAAAAGGTTTAAATCTACAAAAGATAAACTAGTAAAACCAAGAAAATTTTCTCTTTCTTTACCTCTCTGTAATTGAACGTATGTATTTGATGGATTTCATTCACACTCATAAGCAGAAAGAGACAATTTCTCATGAGTCTAAAAAAATTGCCTACTTTCCATCAAAATGTTCAGTTATGAATTTGTTACGTTTCAATGGACCAATTAGATTTAGGAAATATAAAACCACTTTAATTAATTCTTAATAATATTGCATGGGCCACATTAATTCGTCTTACATTTAATAGTCAGACTTTTGGGGGGGGGGGGGGGGAAAAAAA
>NW_019247573.1:94881-110510 GCF_002742605.1 Olea europaea var. sylvestris | reverse complement strand
TTTCTACAATTTCAAATAATTAAGTGGCTTAATTCTCATTACTAAATAATGATATCCACTTAAATCATCTCACTTAATTTTATCAAATTAATTGAGGCTATCATCATAGTCAAAGTTAGTATAATTTCAATAAGATATGAAATTTTAACCAACTAATTTACCATGCCATTATCATATTCCAATCAAAGGAATCGTCATGAAAGTTCATATACTTTCATCAAATAATTAGCATCCTTATATGTCCAATGTTAGGAATAATTTCCTTATTTCCATCCATTCATTATTGAACTCGAGTTGATTTTAACAATATCCAATTCATCATGACCAACGTGAAGAAATAACAACTTATATTCCAAACATTTATACATTTATTGTATAAATTTATTTCATTTATAGGAATGTTCACTTCCATATCATAAGAGATGTTGCAATCTCACATAGAAGAAAATGGTCACTCACAAGTTCCTAAGATGGACATTGTACAGAAACATCATATTTTTTTAGGCTAGCAGAAAATTTTTACAAACTAGAATGTTCAAAATATGATAGAATGTCAAACGTAAATCCATTGGTTCAAATTATAGCAACATATACATTTAATTATAGTCACACATGCCATCTGTCTTTCCAAATATTTTCATGAAATATATTACCAGATGCATGCAGAAATCTACACTTGCTTAAGGAAAAATGCATATGCAAAGATGAAGGAAACTCTATAATTGCAGTTATCTTCAAAGGTCTCCATTCGTATTTTCACATAATATTGGATTCCCATGTACGCACCGATTCGGATTTTATTTCCGTTTTATGATACAAATATATCATAATTTCAAATTGCAATTTTTGAATAGAACCCAATTTGTTGCCTTAAGTAAGTAGTATGGTTGGCAGATTCGAAACCAAATATACAATGCACAACGAACACAAATTTCATCTTAAGATTGTTAGGGATAATTACACCGGTATTGTGCATATTATATTCACAAAAATATACCACCTATGTTCACGAAATTGAAACATAATTTCGATTTACCAAAATGGATTTGAAGAGCAAAACAATAATAATTATCGAACTCGAATGCATGGATATGGATTCATCCCTTTCGATTCTTGAACAAAAGTAAATTATTCTTTGAATCAAACCTTGTAGAACAAACATGTAAATGACGTTAATCAGTTTCTGAAATCAAACCATAATTAAGAAAAACTAGAAAATGAAGAAAGAAAATGCAAATGATGGATTTGGCCAACGCAAGTGTTTGACACTGTTTCCTTAAAATGAATTTATCCTGCATCGGTGCTAACGGTTTTTCAGTAATCATCTCCCAAGATACAACGACAACGTCGAGTCATAGGAGTACTCCAAATGACTTTGACCAACGAACTCGAACGAAATTTCCTCTCTACCATAAACATGATTTTGATGCAACACATAATCATTTCTACAAAGTATTTTAAGTAACTTGATATGAAATGAATAATATGGAATTATGAAATCAATTGAAATTCCTGAATTATTAAATCCAAACATATGGAGTCAATATATAGATGTTGAAAATATTTGTCTCAAAAGACACAACATATGGAAGAGACACAACTATTGAACTTAGTCTCTATATTTAAAGAAACACGTCTCTTGAAAAATGATAATACCAAAAGTCATAATCTTTCATATAGAAAGACACTTTTTCAACCAAATAATTTCTAGAATATTCCATAATATTCTACGCACTTTTCCAATAATTCACGTATTTAAGTGATTTAAATTTGGCTTAATTTTTCATTTACCAAATAATACAAAATTTCCAACAAAATTCCAACAGATGATAGATATGTTAAAATTTCAACATAAAATTTATATAGAATTTATCTTTTTAAGTTACTATTCAGTGTCAAATATTAATATTAACTACATATTTCGAGAAGTGAAATAATTTATTTGGGGAACAAATTTCCTTTTTCACTTTTTCAAATAAAAATAGCACTTTATTTATTAAAGTGCTAAAAAAGTTGTTAAAGCCTTGACGGTGCTCCATTTGTAACGTTAAACAATCCCACAATGAAACCAGGAAAGGAAAAAGGTGAAAGAGAGAAACTATAAAATGGCCATCAAATGATTAAAAATTCTGAGCTTTAAATTTTATAAACATCGTGCCTAAGGATTATCTTTAATTAAAAAATTAAGCATCCAAATCAGAGAAGCAGGTGTCGGGTCATAGATTTGCAGTTGGACATGCTTTCGATTTTTCTTGGTTATTAGTTTTATTGTGAAACGAAGATGATACTAGACTAATCCACTACCAAATTATTGGGAAAATAAGAGATTATATCTATAATATAAAGTAATTAATTAATCACAATGATGCAAGAACCAAAATTTTGCAGTGAATGAAGATTTTATTATAATATAGAAAAAAGTATACAAAGATTATTTTTTAACAATATTTTTAACCTTATCAAAATCATAGTAAAGAGCCAACTATATATAGGGAACAAATGGAGGATGTTGAAACCCTAATAGTAGAGTTACAGTTGAAGTAGAATGCAAGACAAGGAGTCCGAAACAAAGTAGAGGAAAAAATCACAAAAAAAGCATTACAATGCCACTGCCGACGCACTTTGCTTCAAAACTAAGTTGCCAACATCCAGGCTCCCTGTCTTCATCCAACTGTTAGAAAAACAAATTAGATCCAAATATAAATTAAATCCTAGGATCAACATCATGCTAAATTACTAGGATTCACAGATTCAGATAATATACTTGTATCCATTGTAAACGATTGTCTACTGTTGCGGAATTACTGCGACAATCGACTACGTACCGATGAATGCAAATGAAGAGGGTGGTTTTGTGATCTTCCTCAACCAAATCTTCTTATTACTCAATGGGACCGTGATTTCTCTTCTTGATGGGGAGAAGGGAAAAGAGTGTATGATTTGGTATATTGGGGACTATAACCAAAATAACCTTTATATACTACTTAATTAAGGTTCCCATTATCCCTTAATTAGAGTAATATTAGCCGGTATCTACTCACTTAGTCCATATTAATTTTAGTCTATGGGCATACAAAAAATAGACAACTTGATTTTTGTCCATTATATTAAATAGCTAATATAATTGTATTAATATGTTGCCAATATTAATTTAGGAAAATCGTGTTTTTCTAACAATCTCCCACTTGGCTACATATTATTCCTTAAACAATTATATTACAAAACTCCTTAGGCGCGCATCTGTATGCTATTTATCATTAGACTGCTCCTTAAACAATCTTGTCCATCTCATATACTAATAATGGAACCACCGGAACTTTCATCACAATACATTAGTGATTAAACCACGATGATCAACATATTAATACGCTTAATGACATAGATCAAATATGGATGAGTAGCATGGAAATTTACATTAAATGTGATCTCAAACATGCCTATTTCCAACTAGTCCTTCTTTAGTCTTTAGTGAGATCATTCCAAAGTCCTTAATGCAATGCAAACATTGCACAATGAAAACACAAGCAAACTCAGAAATAGAATCATAGACCATCAACTTTATTCTGCAGAAGGTTAAATAATTTAATGTCTAAAGCAAACTATAGAACATAAAATTGACTCCCACTAGACTAGAATATCCTCGGAAATAACGCTCATGTGAGCAGTGTGCTCATGAAAGACCTTTGGCGTTAAGCCCTTGGTTAGTGGGTCCGCTAGCATGGAATTTGTTCCTATATGTTCTATGGAAATCTGTTTATCTTGAACTCTCTCCTTAACAACTAGAAACTTGTTATCAATGAATTTCGACTTTGTTGAACTCCTATTGTTGTTGGAGTAAAGCACCGCTGAGTTATTGTCACAATAAATCTTTAATGGCCTGTCAATGCCATCTACCACTCGTAGTCCAGTGACAAAGTTTCGTAGCCATATTCCATGGTTGGATGCTTCATAACAAGCAATGAACTCCGCAGCCATGGTTGAAGAAGCTATGAGAGTCTGTTTAGCAGACTTCCATGAGATAGCTCCTCCAGCCAACATAAAGACGTAGCCTGATGTAGAGCGTCTGCTATCTTGGCATCCTGCAAAATTGGAGCCAGAGAACCCGATGATCTCTAAACTATCTGATCTCCGATAAGTGAGCATGTAGTCTTTTGTTCTCCTCAAATAACACATCACGCGTTTGGCTGCTTTCCAATGTTGCATGCCAGGATCACTCAAGTATCTACCCAAAACTCCCACTATAAATGCTATGTCGGACGAGTACAAATTAGAGCGTACATTAGACTCCCTACCACTGATGCATAGGGAATCTTCTGCATCTCTTCTCTTTCAAGATCATTATTGGGGCACTGTTTGAGACTAAACTTGTCTCCTTTAGAGATGGGCGTGTCTCTTGGTCTACTATCTTTTATGCCAAATCTACTCTAAACCTTATCGATATAGCTCTTTTGTGAAAGTCCAAGGATACCTCGAGAACGATCTCTCAGTATCTGAATACCTAATAGAAAAGAGGCATCCCCAAGATCTTTCATCTCGAATTTCTTCGTCAGAAATTTCTTGGTTTCATGCAATAAGCCTATATCGCTGCTAGCGAATAGAATATCATCAACATATAATACCAAGAAGATATATTTACTCCCACTGAACTTATTATATACACAGTCATCAACAACATTTGCCTCAAAACCATACGAGGTAATGATTTGATGGAACTTGTGATACCATTGACGGGAAGCTTGTTTGAGACCGTAGATGGATTTCTTCAACTTACAAACCATAGACTTTGGATCTCCTGATACAAAGCTTTCTGGTTGTACCATGTAAATCGTCTCATCAATGTCTCCATTAAGAAACGCAGTCTTGACATCCATCTGATGTAGCTCTAGATCAAAATGAGCCACTAGTGCCATTATTGTTCTAAAAGAGTCTTTTGAAGATACCGGAGAGAAAGTCTCTTTGTAGTCTATGCCTTCCTTTTGAGTAAAACCTTTAGCGACTAGACGAGCTTTATATCTCTCGACACTGCCTCTTGAATCCCTCTTGGTTTTAAATATCCACTTACAACCAATGGGCTTCACACCTTTAGGCAACTCGACGAGATGCCAAACGTCATTATCTTTCATAGACTTTATCTCATCTTTCACGGTATCAATCCACTTCTGAGAGTTAGAACTGCGCATGGCCTGATGGAAGTTGATCGGGTCATCCTCCGTTAAACCAACGCCATCCTCATGTTCTTGAAGAGAGACGATATAATATTTTGAAATTGCATTTCTTCTCTCCCTAATGGATCTCCTTAATAGCACTTCTTGAGGTTGTTGAGTTTGTTCTATAGGTGGTGCTTGAGGAAGAATCTCATTGTTGTCTTGGTCTAAAACAATGTCAGGAATAGGAGCCTGAACATTGTCATCTATTGTCAGAACTGTGTCTTGAACAACAATAGGTACAGAGACCTGATTGCTATCAATAACAGATTCTTCTTCAAAGACAACGTTCCTTATGTTTCCTTCCCCTCCAAACTCAATATCCTCAAGGAATCTCGCATTTCCCGTTTCAAAGAAGGATCTTGATGTGGGATAGTAAAACTTATAGCCCCGAGAGCGTTCAGCATAACCAACGAAATAGAAGCTAACCGTCCTTGAGTCCAGTTTTCTTTCTTGTGGCCTATAAGGCCGTGCCTCAGCTAGACAACCCCAAATGTGCAAGTGCTTAATGCTAGGCTTCTTGCCTGTCCACAGCTCATAAGGGGTTTTGGCAACTGCCTTGCTTGGTACGCTGTTAAGAATGTACACTGCGGTCTTCAAAGCTTCTCCCCAAAGTGATTCTGGTAAGGAGGAATGACTTATCATACTCCTTACCATATCCTTAAGAGTTCGGTTTCGTCGTTCTGTAACACCATTCATATTAGGTTTGCCCGGCATGGTGTATTGTAGAACAATTCCACACTCATTGAGGAAAATAGCGAAGGGTCCTAGACGTTGTTCTCCTGATCCATCATATCTTCCGTAATATTCGCCACCACGGTCAGATTTGATAGACTTTATTTTCTTTCCAAGTTGAAGTTCAACTTCAGCTTTAAAAGACTTGAAAACATCCAGGGATTGAGACTTCTCGTGTATTAAATATAGGTAACCGAATCTAGAGTAATTGTCTATGAACGTAATGAAGTATTGTTGTCCATTCCAAGAAGCCGTAGGGAATGGGCCACAGATATCAGTATGTATCAGTTCTAAGACGTCTGAAGCTCTCTCGGCACCTAATTTTCTCATGTTTGTTCTTTTCCCCTTGATGCACTCAACACAAACTTGGAAGTTTGTTAAATCTAGGGGTTCAAGAATTTCATCCGACACAAGCCTCTGAATTCTCTGTTTAGAGATATGACCTAAACGCTTGTGCCATAAAGTGACAGAATTCTCACTTAATTTTCGCTTTGTACCACGTGAACTTGTTTGCAGTATTTCGTTATAGGAACTAACAATATCAAGTATATACAGATTATCAATCATATAACCGGAACCAACAAAATTTGAATTTTGATAGAGACTAACTTTATTATTTCCAAATGAACAAGAAAATCCTGATTTGTCCAAACTAGAAATAGAAATTAAATTCCATCTAAAGGACGGTGCAACAAATGTCTTAAACAAATCCAAATAAAACCCAGTTTTTAATTGTAATCTGAAAGTCCCTATAGCCTCTACCGCAACTTTATTGCCATCGCCCACAAAGATGAATCTTTCAGCATCATTTGGCGATCGGCTCTACAGGCAATCCTGCATGGACATACTTATATGAGTAGTAGCACCAGAATCTACCCACCAAGTATCCTTAGGTACAGAAGCTAAATTAACTTCAGAACAAACTAAAGTTGGAAGCATACCCTTCTTTACACGCCAGGCAGCGTACTTGGGACACTCCTTCTTCACGTGTCCCGACTTCTTGCAGAAGTAGCAGGTAAACTCCTTATCCTGCTTCTTTTGCTTCTTCTGCTGAGAAGTTCCTTCCATAGCATCCTTAGCTCTCTTCTTTTTCTTGTTCTGAGAGGTTGAGGCCAAGTGAGCACTCTCAGTCTTATCACGTTGTTGCCTCTCTTCTTCTTGTACACAGTGAGATATAAGCTCATTTAGGGACCATTTGTCCTTCTGAGTGTTATAACTCACTTTGAATTGCCCAAAGTGCGCAGGAAGAGAGATCAAAATCAAGTGCACGAGTAAGTCATCAGACAGCTCCAACTTAAGCGACTTGAGTTTTGATGCGAGATGAGACATCTCCATGATGTACTCCCTTATGTTCCCTTTGCCTTTATACTTCATGGAAACGAGTTTAGCCAAAAGGTTACTTGCCTCCGATTTTTCATTCTTGGCAAAATATTGCTCAATTTCTTCAAGGAACTTCTTGACACTCCCGCTCTCAGTAATAGAGCCCCGAAACGCTTCCGGAATGGAACGTTTCATGATCATCAAGCACATTCGGTCAGAGCGATCCCACTTTTCAATTTTACCCTCATTGGGGTTTTCCAGAGTAGAAGCGGGTCGATCTGAACGAAGTGCAAGATCCAAATCCATACAATCGAGGACAATTCCCACGGCTTCTTTCCAAACTTTAAAGTTCGTCCCGCTCAGCATTGGGATGTTGCTGACTTGAGTAGAGACGTTCGCAGCATTAACAACGAAAACTGTATAGAGAACAAAATAAGCAAGCATGTCAAATAAGAAAATTAAGACACGCACAAATAATCCAGATTTTGAGATCTATCTCAAGATACCTAGTACGACATTAATTCCTAGTCTTTGGACAGAGAAATTAACTGTAATTGGTACTCTTGGTGCAATGATCAAACATTGACAATCAATTCTGTCAAATAATAGCCTTTCTTTGGACCGACTATTATTCACATGAAATGTCTTTATAATTGTCACACATTTATCATCACAAGCACGTTGTTATTTGGCCAAATTGTGTCTTCCTTTGGGCCGAGCACAATTCGCATAAATAACTCCGTACAAAACATCTATGTATTTTCAATTAAATCAATCTACACAATAGGGGTTACTTTGGCAACATGTTGCTTTAATCAATTAAATTGAATAAACTAGACATCCAAAGGGAACAATCAAAACCAAAGTTTTGAATTTATTTTAAAACTTAAAATTGGAAAAGGTTACGTGTATTACCAGTCTATACTAAATATGCCAAATAGTATTCTGTCATACACCATTCTATATTGACTCCATTATGAGAAATAAAACAAGGGTCAAAAAATGCGGCTAATCCATGCAGTTGAAATTCTGATTTCTGGATCCATAATGAAGGTCACAGATTTTGACAGTGATCCACACGCTACCAAAAGTAATGTATCCATTATAAACAGTCCAAAATTGCTGACCTGCTCTTGATGCAATTGAAATTCATTATAAAATGATCCGAAACTGCAGATGTCTAAAATGCAGATGAAATTCAGATTCCAAAAAAAAAACTTAAAATGGACATGGACAGAATTTAAAATCAATACTAACTGTGCCAAAAATTTCGAGATCCGATTTTGCTGAATGCATCAGGAATAATTCTTAAACTTAACAGTTTAAGGAATTTCACAAAATTCAAACATTCTATTCGAGAAAAATAATCTAAATATCATACGAATAGAACATGCACAAATCCTAATAATCTAGCAAATGATGACCGCTCTGATACCACTTGTTAGAAAATCAAATTAGATCCAAATATAAATTAAATCCTAGGATCAACATCATGCTAAATTACTAGGATTCATAGATTCAGATAATATACCTGTATCCATTGTAAACGATTGCCTACTGTTGCGGAATTACTGCGACAATCGACTACGTACCGATGAATGCAAATGAAGAGGGTAGTTTTGTGATCTTCCTCAACCAAATCTCCTTATTCCTCAATGGGACCGTGATTTCTCTTCTTGATGGGGAGAAGGGAAAATAGTGTATGATTTGGTATGTTGGGGACCATAACCAAAATAACATTTATATACTATTTAATTAAGGTTCCCATTATCTCTTAATTAGAGTAATATTAACTGGTATCTACTCACTTAGTCCATATTAATTTGAGTAGTCTATGGGCATACAAAAAATAGACCACTTGATTTTTGCCCATTATATTAAATAGCTAATATAATTGTATTAATATGTTGTCAATATTAATTTAGGAAAATCGTGTTTTTCTAACACCAACACCTTCCAAAAGTGTTTTTCTTCACTCCAAAGTCCTTCACAAGTCCCACACAAATTTCAATTTTCAGTTGGGCTTTCAAATGGAACTTCAACTTGAATATGCCAAGTAGACTTGAATAGAATTCCACAATAACATTACAAATGGAATTTTTCTATATATGCCCTTTAATTAAAACTTTTAATTATCTTTAACAAAGAATTCGGGTCACACACAAATTCTAACAAGTTTAAAAGATTAATTTAAGTCATAATCTAATCGGTTTATCGGCTTTTTCATGGATTTTTGCAGTTGGATCAGCCAGTCTCTTCTAGTTTTGACAACATTGATTTTCATAACATTCTTAGCATTATTGAAAAGTTAATTTCTATGTAAGCATAAATATATGCTTTCATGTTCGTCCATTAGTCAAACTGAATATGTAATTATTGAAATAATTGCTATATTAAATTATAGATATTTAAGCATTGCAATTTATTCATTGTTGTATATCTCAATAAATCTTGGAATGCATGGTAATATTTAGGCCCTGTTTGATCCACATTCTTTCAAAAAAATACATTCTTAAACAATGATTTGACATCATTTCAACGACATGTTCTTCAATAAAATAATATTAAATGTAAATTCAAAACTTTTTCTTATTTTTTTAACAACAATTAAAGAAGACTTTGATCTTCTTGGAGTTCACCGAGTTTAGATTTGAGAGAATTTATTCCCTTCTTCCAGCCTAGAAGTTTCTTCAACACTTCGTGGTTGCGTTCTCTGCTTTCGCTTCCTCTTGCAAGCTTCTTCTCCTCTTCCTCTCTGTGTGCCCCTATCTTATGGACCATTGGTCCTATTTATAGGGGAAATTTCGTGACCAATTTTTGTAACCACTCAATTATCTCTAATTAAGAGATATAATTGAGTAATTTATGATTTTATTTATTTATTTTATTTTACTGATATGTTTATTTATTTTAAAATGTGGTATGGACCTTCGTGTTTTATAGACTTTAGAAGACTTTAATAAATTTAATTGGGTTGATTATTTAAATCGACCCAATTCATTTTATTTCTTTTTTTATTTTATTTTTTTATGTCTACAAACGCCCCCTCAAGATTTATTTATTTATTATGCAATAAATAAATTAAGAAATCTTGACTTTCGATTTTTCTTTGTTCGATTTTTTTTTTTATTTGGCCTCAAAAATCCCATAAGTAAATTAATACATGTGGAACGTTTGAGTGAATTTAATAAAATTATTTTCTAAATTTGAGGATAAGAAATCTTTTTTTTTTTTGGATCGAATTTTGATTATTTATTTATATATTTTATACGACACATAAGAAATTTGATTTGAACAGGCTTTTTGCGTTTTATGATAGGTTGGGCTTGGGTGAAGCCAAATACTCACCAATTTATATGGACAAATTAAGAAATTTAGAAACAAACCAGTTTAATTCACAACTAAAGGTAAAAAAAAATAAAAAATTAGGTTTCTTTCTCTCTTTTCCTGTCTTTTTTTTTTTTTAATTACATAACTTTTTTTTATATTAAAAAAAACGTTTCTGCTGTGTTTTTGTACAGCAGAAACTTGAGACCATTGATTGATTTCTGCCAGAAAGCAGAAAACTCCATTTTTTTTATATATTATATATATTTTAATCATTTGCTGTTTGGTTTCTGCGTTTGACTTTTCTTTCTTTCTTTTTCTTTTTTTAAAATATATTTCTTGATTTTGGCACTACGGCAGAAAGCCATCAATTAGCTTAGGTTTCTACCAATTTTATTTTATTTATTATTTTTTTAGACGTCAATTTTCGTGCCCAGATTCGTTAAATTTGTGATTTGGTTTTTGTCAAATTGGGACTTTTTTTTTGTTTATTTAATTTCTTAGTTTATGTCGATAGACGAATCCAACAAAACCATGCTTTACCAAAACCAATTGTTAGTTTTGATTTCTGCCAGCAGAAACCATATTGGATTTCATCATTTTTTTTCTTCCCGACGGCGGAAAACAGAATATTGAATTCCAATTTTGGAATTGGCTTTTACCAATTCCATATTGGAATCGGTGAAACAATTTTTTTTTTTAATTCTTGATTTCCGCCGCCTGTGGGAACAGGAATTAGCCAAGCAAATTTGTTGGTTTCTGCCAACAAATATGTTTTGGCAGAAACCATATTATTCGGTTTCTTGCATTACTTTTTTTTTAATTCTTTGATTTTGCTTTGGTTTCCGTGTGAAAAACCAATTCAATTGATATCTGCGCAGAAACCCTTTCTCAATTTTTTTTTTGACGTAACTTCATCTTTTTTATTCTTTTTTTTTTTTTTACTTTTCTTTTGTTTTAATCTTTTTTTTTAAAGCATGGTTGTTTTAATAAAATTGAAACTAACATTCTTTTTTTTTTTTTAGGAACTAACTTTTGAAGCAAGTCAAGAATTTCGAGGTTTGAGATTTCCTTTGTGTAGAGGCAAATTTTCGGTTTACAATTATTTTATGAGTTCAGACAATATTTTGCTTACGAACAAACTTAAAATTGCAAACCTTTATACACATGGAAGACCAAAGACTGTCACTTTTCATCATCCAATACTCTTTTTGTTGAGGCCCAAGGACCTGCTCCTTCCATCGTCCAAGGCACTTTGTGCTGAGGATCAAGGGCTGGCTCCTTCCACTGTTCAAAACAATTGTGTTGAGAACCAAGGACTTGTTCCTTCCATTGTCCAAGACACTTTGTGTTAAAGACCAAGGACTTGCTCCTTCCACCGTCCGAGGTACTTCGTGTTGAGGACCAAGGGCCGTTCTTCGATTGTCCAAGGCACTTTGTGTTGAGGACCAGGGACTGTTCTTCGATCGTCCAAGGCACTTTGTATTGAGGACCAAGGACCTATTCCTTCCATCATCCAAGGCACTTCGTGTTGAGGATCAAGGACTGGCTCCTTCAACTGTCTAAGACATTTTGTGATGAGGACCAAGGTCTGACTTCTTCAATCGTCCAAGACATTTTTTTATAGAGGCTGCTTACATATTTGGGAGACTCGGGATTTTAAACAATAAACCAATTTGAGAGATTTACTGCCCCCCCATTTTTTTTTGCTGACTTTTTTCCAGGCATGGCTGGAACAAGTTCTGATGATAAAGTATGTTCTGACATGCACGAAAATTGTTGAGTTTAAAAATCAAGGCAAAAGTTATTTGCGTTTCAAAGATACTGATGTGAAGTATCATGCCCAGACCGGCGTACGAGGTGAACTTAAAGTTAATGTCCATCAGCCAACGACAGATCCTTCCCCCGACCTTCTGGAGCCATTGTCGGAGTTGCATATGTCTCCCCTAGTTATTGTCACGAGAGTTTGGATACTGGCAAGTCCAATCGCTCTAGCAGTCATCTTCCCTTTTTGTGTCTTCCGCCTCAGCATTCCCAGAGCATGGAGTACATCCCATGGCCTGTGATTTGTGAGAGAATTGATAATAGAGAAATACAATGGGGAAGCGCAGTGGTCAGTCAAGGAGAGATTTCTTTTCTTCCAAAATTTTGGGAGTGGTCTTTGTGGGTCCAGAAACTTCTGCTCAAGAGGAATCTCCGAGAGTTAGCTTTTGCAATCGGTTCTGCTGCAAAAGATTACCATCGCCCAAACTCCATTTACAGAGCTCTTTGTGAGGTTTGGTGTCCAGATACAAACACCTTTATGACTGCCAACGGTGAAATTGGCATTTCTCTTTGGGACATCCGCGAGATAAGTGGACTTTCGATCATGGGTCATTATTATGAGGAAGTAGTACCAAGCCTTTTAGAGTTGACGGATCATCATCCCAAGTCTTGTTTGTATCTCTTTAATGTTTTCGCATTGATTGCCCATGCGAATGAATTTGACAGAGTTACTCACGAACAGTGGGTTAATTTTTGGTTTCATGAGAATGGTTGTGTCCCGAACCCTCGACAACACAAAAATTATAAGAGTGCTATGAATTTAAATCCATTCAAAAGGCGCCATCAAAGAACATCTAAGGAGATATGGAGGCCCGTAGTGGTAGACAAGCCGAGAGACATTACTCGTAGGGATCGACGACATTGGGGAAATTTTCCAGTATCTCTGTCTATGGAAGAAGAAGAGGAATTAGAGATAGTAGCCTATCTCTCTCTATGGCTTTGTCGCTTCGTTCTTCCAGTTGGGGACGAAAGTATAAGAGTCGGGACTTTTAAAGTATCTTCTAGGATAGCAGGCGGATACACTTATAGTCTGGTTCCACCCATATTAGCGAGCATTTATAGTGGACTTACATGAACATCTAACTATCAGGCAAATCCAGACCTTGGCTCAATTTCACATTCATTTCTTGGACATTCTCTTTATGCTTGGGCAACAACTTATTTTGCTCGAGGTGTTTATGCTCCTGTAGACAAGAGTTATTCTCGCCCTATAATTCGAAGATATGCCGGAACTCTAAATGCTTTTCAATCTTGGGAGAAAAATGTTGTTGATTATCGGGAATTTATCCATGGAGCGATGAACACCGATAACTTTTGCTGGAATCCATTACCCTCATCGTCTCATCCTGATGTACGTATGGATGACCAACCGAGGTCTGCAAATACAAAATTCATGATGAGTATTCAATCTGGATTTGTTTCTTATCGTTGAGGAAATTCACCTTTCATTCTTGAGGCGTATAATCCTCACAGGTTTGCGAGATAGTTTGGCTTTAGACATAAACTTCCCGGTTCACCAAGAAAGTTGAATATTGCCCCCAGTGTAGGCGACATGTATCGGGTTTAGTTGTCCTTAACTCGGATAAAAAGTGGGTCTGTATTTCATATTTCATAGTATGTGAGAGATATACATCAAAACATTGATGTTGAATACCAGGCTTGGTGGAATAGCAAAGTGTTACCACTCTTGACCAAGGTCCAGGTGCAAGTCTTATTTTCTAGTAAGAGCCGTGACTTTTGTTCTTGGCTCGACTCCAAACAAGGTTTTAGCTAGAGGGTTAAACCCTCCAAATGCTGCTCCTAAAGAGGCTTCTCGAAAGAGAAATCTGAACCAGCAAAATGAAAGAGATATTAAGAGAATCAAAATTATAGTTCCCTCGGCAAAGGTTGCTGCTACCTCTGAGCCTGCTGATAAGGTGCCAGAAGCAATTTTGATTCCAGATCACAGTAGTCCTGGAGATCGAGCATCACAAGCACCGGGAAAGACTATAACTCCAGAAGATGAAAGTGCTGGAGATCAGGTATAGTTTTCCCCTTTTTTTATTTTATGTAATATTTGTATCTGATTTTCTGTCACAATCTTCAATTTCAGGCTCCTCTTTCTCGAATAACAAAATCAAACGACCAATAGAACTGAGGCGGCTACAAGCTATTCCGAGTCTTTCAAAAGGTGAAGTTGGAGCTTCTCACATTAACCTCAGCCTCCTGAACACATCATCAGACGGTGGATTTTTAGACATGTCGCCCAGGACATAAAATGCAGATATGTGCCCCATTGTTGTTTGCTGCACTTTTTCCCTTTTTTTTTTTGAAACCATGCTCTATTTCTTGTAGGTTTTCCGAGCATCCCTAAAGAACTAAATTTCTCCATGAATCCAAACTTTTTGCAAGATCAGACTGGCGAGAATGAAGGGCGAATCGATGCACTTCAAGGAATAGATGGTATTAATGATTCTCATGACCTTCTTTGCAAATATCCAGGCACCATCAATGGAGGTATTTTCGTGCATATCATGGACAATTTTAATGCTGAAGATGAATTAAATTCAGGGACTGTGAGAGCTAACATTTCAAAGGTCAATCAAGGAGTTCCTGTCGTTCCATCTTCGTTGGCTTTAGTCAGTATTTCGCCTTCACAAACAAATAATCATCGGGCTGCACCAATCTGTTCTTTTATGTCTGGTCCTCCACCTGGAATTACCCAAGAGTCTTCTTATCTGAAGGCTGCTCTACAAGAAGCTATGAATAATTACCTCCATAAATGTTTTAAGGATGTCTTAAAGTATGGATTCTCCAATATTTGATCTTGGTGGGATGAAAATAATTTAATTCTTCAGAATGTGATTGCCAACATTCCACACAGACCCAGCACCTTTGATGAAACGTATGGATGTGTTTCTGAAAAAAAATTGATTCTTATTTGTCTGAAAAAAGTAGCACTTGGATTGTCCAACCGTTAAAGAAAAGGCAAAGGAGTTGAAACTTTTGAACATTCAACTGGAAGTAAAGGATTCCACGTGTTCTTCGTTGAAAGGCAAAATTAGTGAGCTAACTTTTGAGCTAGATAGACTTCGTGATGAACTTCAAGCCCAAGAGGAAGACAAAAAGTATGATTGGAACCAAGAAGGCAACATTAGAAGAAGCACAGAGAAGAGATGTCGCTAGCATAACATCCATTAACTAGAAAAGGAAGACCTTTGAAGATAGTTTCCTGCGAGT
>NW_019247573.1:89343-91498 GCF_002742605.1 Olea europaea var. sylvestris | reverse complement strand
AGGGCACTTACAAATACTGGTCTCGGGTTTTCTTCGGTCCCTAGGTTCAATTGTTTCAAGTCATCCACATTAGCTTGTCCACCGTCTTCAAAAGTATGTGGGGCTGGTTCAGGTTCATCAGTTGTGACAGAACTTTCGGACTTCGAGTCTGAATCGGGAGCTTCTTCAAAGGCTATGTGATTAACAGAGACTTCTTCTTTTTGTTCACTCTCCTTTTGGGATGGACGAACTTTTTGATGCCTTCCTCTTCTTCTTGATCGTTGTGGCTTTAGGCTTGGATCAGAAGTTTTAATCCCAAGTCGAGAAAATGCAGATTGTCTTTGGGATGACATTTGGGGAGTTTGTGCATTCCTATCAATTTGGGTAGAAGAAGAAGAATCTTCGCTTAATCTTTGGAAGACGGAAACTTTACCTTTTACATCGACTATTGGGGAGGGTTCTCCTTTTAACCTTTTAAACACCGAAACTCTGGCATTCTCATTTTCAATTCGATCAAACACTCAAGGTTTCGGCTGTTCAGATTTCTCTTCTGTAACTTCATAAATTTGAATTATGATGGGGTTTGAGGAAACCTTCTTGACCTTAATCTTTCTTAGTGGATTGGGATCATATCCCAAACCATACCTAGGTCGGGACACCAAGGCTCCATCAGAATTAGAAGGGGGATGCCCTTCTGAAAGGACAACATCAAGATCACCTAATTTACAAGGCTCTCCTTTTCCAAACCCAGCATTTTCAAACAACTTTTTAACTTGAGGATTGTAACATCCTTTGAAAGTTTGTTTTGATTCAGCAGCTCCTTCTTGTTTGGATGAGCTGGAAATACAGAGTTTTGATATGTTCGAAACAGATGTTGAAGCCTCTGATGTAGATTTATGTCCTTTCGGGGCCCACCATAAGTTGGTAGGGCAGAAGCAATTTTGGGATACTAGGTATTGGAAGAGTTAACTCTTTCTCAATACCTCAACATCGGTTGATTCTACTTGAGGTTCTTTGCCTTTAGAGAATTTTTCGGATGTAAATTTTGACTTATATTTGATAAGTTGATGAGACTGAGCAGCACTAGATGTATCATGATTGTTTGTATCTTCTTTGATTTTGAATCCAGACATGGTCAACCCTGAAGAATTACATTCTTCACCTTCCATGTAAAACTTGGCATTGGCAAAATGAGATTCTTCTTTGAGAAAAGGTTTGGACTCAGCTACCACACATTTGACTTCTCTATCTTAGCTATATTTGAAGCATTGGTGTTTAGTCGAAGGTACCACTCCAGTTTCGTGCAGCCAAACACGTTCAAGGAGTAACTCGTATGATGTTTTAGAATCAATGACATGGAAAAGAGCTGAGGAGATTAACTCTCCTATTTGCAGCTTTAGACGAATCATGCCAATGGCTCGCTGACCTTTTGATTGAATCCTTGAATCATGATTTTGCTTCTGGATAGATTACCAACATTGATTCCAATTTTCTTCATTGTTTTGACCGGCATAATATTTACAGCAGATCCACAATCGATCATCATGCGATTTATCTTGCACTATCGAATATAACTACTGACATATAGTGGTCTATTATGTGGACATGAACCCAGTAGTAAATCTCCATCGTCGAATGTTATGGCGGCCATACAGTCTTGAGAAGTTGTGGCTCCAATATGTTCTAAAGCTTTGCCTTCGTATTCTTCCGGATCGATTAATGCTGCAACCAAGGCCATCCGATCATCGAAGGGAAGGGCAAGAGACTCTGCTAGACTTGTATTGGCAGGAATATTATTGAGTCGTGAAATAGTTTTCTTCTGTTTTGAAGTCTACCTTGATGCGTTCTTCATTTCATCTTTCTCTTCCACATTGATTACGTTGGAGGTTAGACATTCTTTATCAAAGAAACCCTTAGAAAAGTAATCACCCAAGGTCGGTAGTCTTGGAAGAACGCGTGGAGCTGCTCCATCTTCGGTTGATTTAGTAGATACTCTCGGCTTGGCTTAAGGCCTCCTTTTTTGATTGTTCATTGGTCTTGATTTCTTGTTGCAAAAGTTAGAATTTGGGAGCCGTGGAGCCTTCCGACGACGCCTTTTCACTAGGGCCCATGCCCCCTGATCTTCTTCTAGCGTTTCTTCTTTATTGGGTTGAATTTTCGTATCTAATTCCTCCAG
>NW_019247573.1:69596-82057 GCF_002742605.1 Olea europaea var. sylvestris | reverse complement strand
CTAGAACAATAATCTAAAAAATTCATATGTACAAGAAAAAAATACCGTGTATGTTAAATATGTGATGCTACAAGTAAAGAAAATAAAGTAAAATAAAATAAAGAAACCTACAATTAGTACAAATTTCACGAAATTTACATTTTTACAAAAAAAAATTAAAATTTCAAGAATAAAAAAAAAAGAAAGAAAGAAAAGAAAGAGCAAGCCAACTCGGCTGGGCTCAGCTCAACTTGGCTCGGCCAAGCCAAAAGCTCAAGCCAAGATCAAGCCAAAAAAGCCCTAGCCTTTTTTTGTCAGTCCGAACACGAGCCGTAAGCATTGGGTCATGGCTCGGCTTGGCCCGTCTCATTTACATCCTTATACATGATTGTCATCCTAAATCTCACACACGTGTGGTCAAGTCTTACTCACGATATCATATTTTATGCAATGCAAACGGTACATGACAAAACCTATAATGAGTACTCCATAAAAACCTAAACAAATAATGAAAAATATGATATAGCACATCAATTAAACTCATACTTAGTCACAACACACATGTTCAAATAATTCATACATCACGCTGTAGTGTAAAAAAATTCCCATTTTCCACCTTTTTTTATTTTTTCGATAAAATATAAATTCACCAAACACACAAGATAAAAAAAAATATGCAACACACAAAAAAAAAATATGCATATGTCAATGCAACTAAAACGAGATGCATGCTATCAAGAATAAGCATAAGCATGCACTAAAAATACCAACTCAAGTAGACATAAAACTGCTCTTCCCTTAACGAGCAACACAAACAATATCATCAGTCAAAGCATCTCTCTAATTATAAAGATCATTCTTCTTAACCCAAACTTGCCGAGTGGAAGACTTATTCCGAATCATTTGTGTCATTAACTCGATCAATTGACTCATCTAATTAGTAAGAAAGTCAATCGAGCTATCAAAATCCTGATTTCTATTTCAAGTGAAATTTGAATTCTAGTTAGAAATTTATGACACTTAGGCCTTATATGTCCTAACTCACAACAATTGAAACAAGTAGGAATAAACATAGGTCCAAAATTATGAGGTCATTGATATTTATTCCTGAGTTGGTATGTCCTACGCTGTCTAGTAGGCATCTGTCTTATGATACCCTTGGTCTTGAGTCCAAGATTAGGAACATACTTAGACTGGTTGTCGATAGGGACAAAAATGGTTTTGAAAGTACTAGCTCTATTATGATCGGTCTGCTTATATCCTAGGCCTCTTCTGTTCCCAGTGGACATGTTCAACCCTAAAAGACTATCCACTTCTGAGATCCACTCAAGAATGAATGGAGTTGATTATTGAATTTCTCAAGATTGCTTGTTACGGTGTTAACCTCAGTCTATAAATTCTCCTTAACTAATCTTAACTTACTAAGTCTTTTGCTTGACTCTTGAAGTTCATATATGTCTTTTTCTCTTTCTAGCTCACGTGCATTAATCTTCTTAAGCACGGCTTTATTCACCCTCTTAGTTTTAAGGCTCTCCTCAAATAATTAACAATAAGCCTCATAGATCTCTTCCTAATCTTCAGAATCTTCCTCAGATTGCTCACCACTATCGATTTCATCAATCTTCTCACTAGCCTTACCGGGTTCACTCCTTATCCTAGTAGTAAAGGCAATAAACTTCCCACACTCATCATGAGTGAACTTCTTACTTTGATTTTTCGAGCTAGACTCGTCATCAGTAAGAGTTGCATTCATTGCTTTGCTCTGATTTCTCTTACTGTTAGGGCACTCACTTCTATAGTGGTCAAAATCTTGACACTTATAACATCTCATAGATTGAGATCTTTTTCTAAACTCACTGGGAGCACCTCTATGTCTTTCTTAAGGATTTTTCTTGTTTATAAACATTTTTTTCAAAATTTCTTAGCAACATAATCTATCTCCTCATCATTAATGGTCTCTATATTAGTAGAGTCATATCTTCTTCCCTAATAGTGATCAAGGCCATAGACTTCTTCTTAGGTTGAGATATAGTGAGTTCATAAGTTTGGATATGTCCAACTAATTCTTCAATTTTAATCGTATAAATCACTGCTTTCCTCGATAACAATGATTTTAGGTCTATATCTCCTAGGTAAAGATCTAAGAATTTTTTTAGACAATTTTACGCTCAGGAATTCTCTCACCTAGGTTGAAGCTAAAATTAGCCATGTCATTAAGCTCGCATAAAAATCATCGAAGGTCTCATCATCTTTCATCCTAATCTGTTCAAATCTAGTTGTCAACATCTATAACTTAGAGTTCTTAACAACCTAGGTTCCCTTACGTGTAGTCTGTAAAATATCCCAAACCTCTTTAGTAATCTCATACATAGAATATGTCTAAATTCTCCTGGTAATGTAACCATAAATAAAGCATGCAAAGCCTTACTATTCAAATTACACTCATCTAAATTAGTCTTCGACCATTTAGCTATAGTGAAGAATGATAACATCATTAACGGTGCTAGAAGAGGCAATCTAACTGTTCATACGCTCAACCAAATAAGCTCATCCATCGATTTCAAGAAGGCTCTCATTCTAACTTTCCAATGGCGTAATTACTACCATCAGAATATGGCAGAACAGACAATGAACTACTTATATTGAAAGTTAGGGCCAAAAATCGAATTTGGGCTCTAATACCACTTAAAAGTTACTACTTCAACCCTAAAATCACCTAGAAGGGATGAATAGGAGAATAACACGAAACTAAAATTACCAAGTAAAACCAACACTTCACCTTTTAATTGTTCTACATGTTTAGTCAATCAAGTCAATTTTATCCTATGTTGAATTGTCACATTAGTCAACAAAGCAATAAATAACACAGAATTTGTTGACGGAGAAGATCCTTCACAAGATTAAAAACTTCAGAAACCATGTCAATGACTTCCATTATAGACAATAAGTACTTATAGTATGATATAGCCTAGAAAATCAACTAGACTCGCTGATCTAATTCCTGTAATCATCAAGACCCGCTGGAAATTACTTCACTCACATCTGCTCTCGATCTTCTTGAATTGTCTAGCTTCCATGGAACACCAGGAACACCTTATTCTTATACTCATCTTGTGGTTCTAGTCCAATGTCTCTCAGTCTTCAGCAACCTCTAAATCCATTCAAAAAATAATTTATTGATTATGTTTAAGAAGTAGGTGTTTTGGATTATAATTTTTTTATATTTTTCTCGACTTGAGGTTGATCAATTTCAAAATGCAGCACTGTTGTTTGATCTTCAAAGGATGTTATAAAGGTAGAATATAAAGATCAACCACAATATTCATGAAGTAAGGCTTGTGCATTTATAGTAGAGAAGTCTTATGGCAGTTTAGGATAGATAGAACTCCTGAAAATCGCGAACTAGGGTTTCTTGAAAAATACAGTTGCTCAAGCACCTGGTGAGTGACACGCAAACAACAATGATTTTGTTTTGGACACTCGAACATCAAATTAGCCACATGCCAGCATAATTTCGACGACTCTTTCTCCATCTTCCATACTGAAATCCAAAAAATCCTAATTCATCCATACAACATTCCAATAGACTTCTTGAATTTTACAACTATTTTATAATAATCCATTTGTCTAAAGATAGTCAATACAATTGAAACCTAAAACAAGTCAACAAGCAGAGGTCTATCAAGCTTAAGGTGGCTACTTGTGGTAAAATATGATTTTATACCAATCTTTGGTAGTCCAAACCAAGTTTCGTTGACATATTTTAACTTATTTATTACCAAATTTATTTTTCCTAAAATCCCACAATAATTATAGCACTAATTTCTTAATCATTCATTCTACCCAATTGACACTCAATACTTGAACAACCTCTAAAATTTGCACTTCATCAATATCGTCCAATTCATATGATCATCATATAATTACATTTTGATCATGTCTCTTCATGCCTAATGTTCTAAATACATGAATTATATATCTGGGATTTCGAAGGACCTTGATCAAACCGAAAAATTAAGGTAGCTCGTCGGTAACCTACACAATGCCTTTAAAACTAGGAACACTTAATCAATGAATATACTACATAATGATCCACCTAGTTTTCCACTATAACTTTATGTAAAATTCCCTACTTAAGTTAAGAAGATTGAAAACTGTTACCATATAAAATATTGGAACATCAATGATCGAAGGTATCCATATAAGAGGAAACAATTATGGACTATTGATGCAAATCGCATGTGAATAGCATGTAATTAATGAATTACATTGGACAAAGTATATCGTGTGAGGCATGGGGTATTACATTTTTTCACGTATTCTTATCATCGACCTTCTATTTATTTACAAACCTTGATTTTGAGGATGGTTTCAATCCAAAAGTATCTTTAGAATGGCATTGAAAGACTTATCTATGTATCATATTTTTAATAAGAGAAATAAATAACTAATGCAAAAGTTTGTCAAAAATCCTACCTCTGACTTCCATACATGTTAGCAAATTTTTTTGGAAAAACATCTTTATTTACAAGATGTACTAATTATTATTGAAGGTTAGGGATGAGAATCGAACAAAAAATTAGGGACATAAAAGCAAAAGTGAACAAAAATGAAAATCATCATTGTAATTAAAATGTGGATTAAGGCCACTTGAAACCTAATTCCTACTTTACACTCTCTAAGTTGAGTATCCAAGAAAATGCAGCTTCTTTGTTCCCCACAACACACAACAAGACCTCCTTTTTTTATTTTAAAGCATGAGATATTGAGAAGGATAAAAAGGGTTGCTTCATTCTACCCCACACCCTTCATGTACATTTGATAAAGCAAAATTGACATAAAGCGGGTTCTTGATAAGGAAAAGAGTTAAATTAATAGACATTTCAAATCATCTTAATCTAAAAATTAGGCGCTTAAAATGATGGAAATTTATTTTAATATATTTTATGCTGCAACATACGCTCAAATGAAAACCGAATCTATTAATTCTCATAAAAATTCAAATCAATTTAATAAGAAAGTTAAAATTAAAAATTGATGAAAAATACTCGTCTTGCACTCCTATGGAAATGGAATTTATTATTTCTCATCAGATATACAAGGGTTATTCCTTATTTCTCAAATATACTATATCAAACCGGACTGAGGTTGGAAAAGTTTAATTTTATTATTCCAATTACAACATTAAATCCAAGCATTATTTGTCACAAAAATTGAAGAAAAATTGAGTACTTAGTTCTTCAATTTTTGTTAGATCACAAAAATGAATGAATCTTGTCGTAGAGCGAGTGTATAGAGTGACAAAAGCTTCGGTGACTCAAAACATACCCAGATAGAAGAATAATAGTTAGTGAAATTTAAAGACGTGTCATTATTTGAATTCATGGTGAAGTAGATTCAATTACAATTGAAGATGATATATGACCAATGTGGATGCCTTGACTCCAATCACATATTGATCAAGATAAGGAATATGGAGACTTGTGATNAATTGAAGATGATATATGACCAATGTGGATGCCTTGACTCCAATCACATATTGATCAAGATAAGGAATATGGAGACTTGTGATCTTTAATTACAGTTGTTTGGTCCAAATATTGACATGGTGTCATTTATTTTATGAACTCAAATGTATAATTTTAACTTTCGTGTCCTTAGAAGATTTTCATGTTTAGGGGTATGTAGTTTCTTTTGGGGTTTTCCCCTAAATTAACAAATATAATGTTAGGATAATTATATTCACATTACAATTTTATTTGTAGCATCATATTTTAATTTCACTTAAGATCCTCAACCCTCACTCACATCGATTTCGTAACTTCAGCATTCTGGTAATTAACAAATCAATATCATTTTTTATTTTTTATTAGTTTTTATTTTTTATTTATTTATTTATTTATTTTTTTTGTGTATGATTGAAAATGAGGGAGAAAGCATTCATCACACTTTTGTATTTAGTATTTTTTTTTTTAAATGATTGGATAATAAGTTATTTTACGCCTTCAAATGATCTTGTTTGACACAAAATATTATAAGATATGAGATTAGGGTTTGCAACGGTGGGGCTGGTTGCTCCACCCCTACCCCACCAAGCATTTTCTTCCGTGTCACCTGTTTATGGTGGGGCGGGAAGGTTGCCCCATTTACGTACCCGTTGAATTTTTATTTTTATTTTTTGTTTTTGATAATTTATTTAATTGCTCCCATTCATTTAGGTGAGACAATAATATAGTTATTAAAATTTTTAATTAACTTATTTATTTTTAAAAGTTAAATTATTCGAATATATTTGGTAAACTAAGGTTTTTGTTATTTATTATATTCCTTAGATAATTTTAGTTTCTATTTTTCATTAAAATTAATGAAATTTCATGGAGTTTTCCATTGAGAGTATTGAATTCTTTATTAAAAAAAAGGAAAAATTAAATGGGGCGGGGGCGAGACGGGCCCCTATTACTCGTACCCATCTTGGTGCAAAATTCCCTGCCCCATACCTGATCTGATTACGGAATTAAGCGGGTAATCCCCACCCTATTGGGGACATGTTGGAGATGACTTATAAAAAGAGCTATGTAAAGGTTGGTTTTTGATATATTTGTTTGATAATTTATATGAATGGAAATTTGGACAGAGTTTTGGTATAAAGATTACGCAAAATAAGGATTAAGGATTAGAAATAGAGAATAATCTAAGGCGAGACGTTATATCTTTCTTTAAGACAAATTGCCCTACTACGGTGCTCACGGTGAATGACACTTGTCTCCCAAGATACAATGGATTCACAACTTGTGGTAGCAGCATTTCAAACCACAAGAAACCGACGAACTTTTGACAGAAATTCCCCTCTACAAAGGAAATGTATGAAATGCTATGAAATTAGAAATGAGAGAATTGCAAGAGTAGAATGAATGCTCAATGCAATTTGTATACCCAAAACCATGTCCATAAGGTTCTATTTATAGATGTAGAAATGGTGTAAATGAAGTAGTGTGGGCCAAAACATGCTTTTTTTTAAAAAAAGTTGCAACACTTGGCCAAAACCTGCATCCTTTCGAAAAGTTGCAACACTTCATTTCTTTCAACTTTGGTCAGCAATTTTTCATTCATCCTATTAACAGTATTCTGCCCTACTCCACTTGACTTAATCAAGATATATGAATCATTAAAAGATAATCTTAGCCTCTATTCACTCTGCAGAAAGTACTTTAATATCGTAGGAATGAGTTAGGAATTCTAATTTGCCAAGTGCTTCATGGAATTTTCACAATTTAGTTGTCCCCTTGAACCAAGATCTTGGGATCTCCAGTCAACAAGGTAGGGTTACCATTGCAAAAATTCTTACATAGTAGGCTTTAATCTCATTTCTCTCGATAGGCAACGTATTTGATCTCTAGGCAAACTTTTCGTATGTGGATCCACAATATTCTCTGATTTCACATAATCTTTGGAGATAATGTCATTTGAGATCAGTTGCTTAATGGTGTTGTGTCTACGACGAATATGTCTAGACTTACCATTATATATGTTGCTTTAAGCCATTCCAACTGCTGATTGACTATCACAATGTATACTTATCGCAGGTACTGGCTTGGGCCAACATGGAACATCTTCTAAGAAATTTCGAAACCATTCTGCTTCTTCTCCAGCTTTGTCCAAAGCAATAAACTCAAATTTCATTGTTGATCGAGCTATGCATGTTTTCTTTGTTGATTTCCATGATACAGCAGCTCCACCAATAGTGAATACATAACCACTAGTGGAGTTGGAATCCTTCATATCAGATATCCAATTCGCATCACAATATCCTTCTAGTACCGCAGGATATTTTGTGAAGTGTAATCCATAGGTTAAGGAATACTTCAAGTACCTTAGAACCCTCGTCAAAGCCTTCCAATGATCACGGTTTGGATTACTTGTAAATCTAATAAGTTTATTTACCGCAAAAGCAATATCCGGTCGAGTGCAGTTTGTGATATACATAAGACTGTCAATTATTTGTAAATACCTTAGTTGTGATATGCTTTCTCCTGTATTCTTGACTAAGTGCATACTCGGATCAAGAGGAGTTCTCGCAGGACTTTCCTCAAACACGTCAAACTTCTTAAGTACTTTTTCTATGTAGTGAGATTGTGAAAGTACAATTTCATCCTACGTTCTAGAGATTTTAATCCCTAGGATTACATCTGCCACACCCATATCTTTCATATCGAAATGCTTTGTTAGCATCTTTTTGGTGTTAAGCAACATTTCGTGACTATTGCCTATTATTAACATGTCGTCCACATATAGACATACAATTACATAGGCATACGGTGTATGTTTAATATATACACATTTGTCACATTCGTTGATCTTGAATCCATTTGACAATATTGTTTTATCAAACTTTTGATTCCATTGTTTAGTAGTATGTTTTAATCCATACAAGGACTTAACAAGTTTACACACTTTGTATTTTTGGTTAGGAGAAACGAACCCTTCAGGTTGCTCCATGTAAATCTCCTCTTCTAACTCACCGTTTAGGAATACTGTTTTTACATCCATTTGATGAATCTCAATATTGTTTATTGCTGCAATTGCAATTAACAACCTTATGGACGTGATTCTAGTCATGGGTGAGTAGGTATCAAAGAAATCAAGTCCTTCTTTTTGCCTATATCATTTAGCAACCAATCTAGCCTTATATTTATCAATGGATCCGTTAGTTTTCAATTTCTTTTTCAATATCCATTTGCATTCTAAAGGCTTGTTACCGGGAGGTAAATAAACCAACTCCCATTTATGGTTTTGCATTATTGAATCTATCTCATTATTGATAGCTTCTTTCCAATGCGGTGCTTCCGGTGTAGACATTGCTTCATCGAAAGTCTTTAGATCATCTTCTACCACATGGGTTAGAAAATCAGGGCCAAACGTCTTAGAAGTCTTATCCCTTTTACTACATCTTAGTTCTTCCTCATTTGTAGTTTCATTGGTAGTTTCATATATTCTCTTGTTAGAACTCGTATTTTTCTTATCTTTGCAAGGGAAATTATTTTCAAAGAATGTTGCATTCCTTGATTCAATTATGGTCCCTTCGTGTACGTCTTGTATTTCGAATTTGTGTACAAGAAATCAATATGCACTACTATTATTGGCGTATCCAATAAATATGCAATCTATCGTTTTAGGACCGATTTTCATTTGTTTAGGCTTAGGTACCTCAACATTAGCCAAACACCCCCACACTTTTAAGTATTGGTAGGATGGAGGATGGCCTTTCCATAGTTCATATGGTGTCTCTTCCATTTTCTTAAAATGTATTTTATTAAGAAAACTATTTGCCGTTAAAATAGCCTCTCCCCACATGTTCTGTGGTAAACCCAAACTTATTAACATGGCATTCATCATTTCTTTAAGTATTCGATTTTTGTGTTCTGCGATACCATTTGATTGAGGAGAGTAAGGTGTCGTTGTTTGATGAACAATTCCATGTTTAGAGCAAAATTTCTCAAACGGTACCTCATATTCACCTCATCTATCACTACGAATATTTTTTATTCATTTTTCAAGTTGTGTTTCAACTTCAGCCTTATAGGTTTTGAATGCGTCTAAGGCTTCGTCTTTACTTCTCAAAAGAAAGACATAACAAAACTTTGTACAATCATCAATAAATGTCACAAAGTATTTCTTACCATCTCGAGTTTGTACAAATTTTAGATCGCATATATCGCTATAAATCAATTCAAGAGGGGTTGTGTTCCTTTGTATTGAATGGAACGGTGTTTTAGCCAATTTTGCTTCAACACATATTTCACATTTATAATTAGGACTGATTTTATGCGCCGGAATTAAATTTTGACTCATTAGTTTGCGCAACGATTTGTACTTCACATGTCCTAATCGACTATGCCACAAATATGAAAACTCAAGCAAGTAAACGAAATTTATAGTTTTACTCATAACAACTTGCTTCGGTACAATTGTAAGATCGTTCAACTTGAACATTTCATCACACATGTATCCTGTTTAAAACCATTCTTACTAAGTTGAGACCCAGATACTAAATTCTTTCTTATATCCGGCACATGTAAGACATTGTTGAGGACGAGTTCTTTCCCGAATGTCATCTTCAAAGTGACTTTGCCTTGTCCTTCAACTTTGGAACTTGCAGAATTTCCCATGTATAGTTGTTCCCATTCAATTCTTGATAGTTGGAGTACATCTCCTTGTCCGCACACACATGGCGAGTAGCACCGGTGTCAATCCATCATTTTCTAGTATTTCCAATCATGTTGCGTTCGGACACTACTGCAGATAAACTCATTTCTTGCAATCCATCGGATAGAGTGTTATTTGCAACCATGTGGGCTTGAGCATTTTTCTTTGGCTTTCGACATTCACTTGAACGATGTCCAGCCTTTCCACAGTTGTAACAATTCTCTTTGAACTTCTTAGCCTTCTTGAAAATGTCTCTTCGCAGTACATAATTAGGAGTCTTTCGTTTCTTGTTTGTTGTCTTTAGTTCCATTTCAACAAAATTTGCACCATCTTGATCAACCGGCCTTCGTTCGATTTTTCGATTGTCCTCTTCAATCCTCAAGCGCACAATCAATTCTTCCAAGTTCATTTCCTTATGTTTGTGCTTGAGGTAATTTTTGAAATCTCTCTACATAGGAGGGAGTTTCTCAATAATGGCAGCCACTTGGAATGGTTCACTCAATTCCATTTTCTCGGCGTGGATGTCGTGCAACAAGACTTGAATCTCTTGCACTTGGCTAATTACGATTTTGGAATCCACCATCTTGTAGTCCAAAAATTTGCCAACAATAAACTTCTTTGTTCCGACATCCTCGGTCTTGTACTTTGTCTCCAAAGAATCTCATAGTTCCTTGAATAATTCCTTTGAACTATACACCCTATATAGTGTATTATCCAATACGTTTAGAATATAGTTCTTCCATAGGAAGTCCGAGTGTTTCCATGCATCCAAAACAATAATCGATTCACGATTATTTTTCCCTTCTTGTACAGACGATGCAGTTTTCTTTAAAAATTTAGCCAAATTAATAGTGGTAAGATAAAACAACATCTTTTGTTGCCATCTTTTGAAGTCTACTTCTGCAAATTTTTCCGACTCTTCCCTATGTGGGATAGTAGTATTATGCAATGGTATGGCCACAGGTGGTACCACATTATTGGAACCATTTTGACTTGATGAAGTCCCGATGGTAGTCATTTCTGTTTACACAAACAGAAGTTCAACAAAATGATTATAATATCGGTGGAGGAATAGTACACAAAGCACTATTCAAACAAAGTAATGTTTGTCCACAACCAACCACAAAGACACAAAATTTGTTTTAAGTTTGTTGGAGACGACATATAAAAAGGGCTATGTAAGGGTTGGTTTTTGATATATTTGTTTGACAATTTATATGAATGAAAATTTGGACAGAGTTTCGGTATAAAGATTACGCAAAACAAGGATTAAGAATGAGTAAAAATAGAGAATAATTTAAGGCGAGACGTTATCTCTTTTCTTAAGACAAATTGCCCCGCTACGATGCTTACGGTGAATGGCACTTGTCTCCCAAGATACAATAGATTCACAACTTGTGGTAGCAGCACTTCAAACCGCAAGATACCGACGAACTTTTGACTGAATTTCCCCTTTACAAAGGAAATGCTATGGAATTAGAAAGGAGAATGAATGCTCAATGCAATTGGTGTACCCAAAACAATGTCTATAGGGTTCTATTTATAGATGTAGAAAGGAAACAAATGAAGTAGTGTGGGCCAAAACATGCATCCTTTAAAAAAAAATGTAACACTAGTTCAAAAAATCCGTATCCTTTTGAAAAGTTACAACATTTTTCTTCTTTCAACTTTGGTCAACAATTTCTCATTCATCCGGAATTGGTTTCGAGATTCCAAATATACCAGACGATCTACTCGACGAGTAGAATAAATTGATCTATTTACTTTTATAATTTGACTATCGGATCAAGTCCGAATATTTGGTCGAAGTTGACACGTAGTCACACCTTTTCATTTTCTACTTTTACACACCTTTTCATTTTCCAATTTTTACGCACCTTTTCATTTAATATTTGAACCAATTCCTACAATCCCCCACATGAATTGAAATTCGGGTATGTATATGCAAATACGATGATATGATGCAATGTAGAGAGGGTGCGAAAAAATACTGCATCAGGGATGGTGGCTTCTGGCCTTGAACTTCCCTTAGTGAAATACTATCGAACTTACTTGGCTAATTGGTGAACCATAGGTCTTGAACCACTCAGACTTTGGTGTAAGTCAAGACAACAGTACTCACACATATATCCTCCCTATTCTATACTTAGTTCTCATGACTTGGTTCATTTTGGCCCTGAACCCTTCTTGGTTTCATAAGTGTTTAAAGAATTCAAACCTTAAACAATTCTAATCGAAGCGACCCCATTTTACACTTACATAGGTGACCTCCTATTAAG
>NW_019247573.1:49300-67339 GCF_002742605.1 Olea europaea var. sylvestris | reverse complement strand
CGAGCAAAAAGTTACGAGTGTTTTCATAGATCTTCTTATTTCTCTTCTTTTCTAATTAATCTGTGACTCTTTTAATTGTTTTGCACCATCGCTAACTAAAATTTTTAGTTCCACTTGGGTATTTGAGAAAAGGGATAATCACGTTTCATCGCAAATTTATGTCCCACGTTTTTTAATAAAAGACCTATGATTTTTTGTTTTCTTTTATGAAAATTGCATTCCTTAAATATCACCGATAATTAGTTTCATTGTAGTTCAACTAACAAGGATTTATATTTCTATTCGAGCATCCAAGGAGGATTAGGTAAAGCTTGTACAGAACATTATATTTGACGATATTTTCAGTTTCACATAGTAACTAATTAAAGACCTACATCTTAGGGAAAAATGCATTCCATAATGAACACCGATATTTGTCGTTGTCGATTTTCGAAAAAAAATGCATTCCTTAATGAAAACCAATATTTGTTGTCGTCGATTTTACCATGCAAACGGAATGATCGTTAACAGGTAATTTAATGATGAATGGAGTCTTGAACCCACGATAATAGATATCTACTTATTTACTTTGATTACTGGGATTAATTTAGAATTTATATAGTTTTCAATTTACTTATACCTAATTATCAACCAAAGTTGAGCAATTAGAACTACACAAATCTTGGAGTCCAATCAAATTATGAAAGGTAGGTTCCAAATCCACTATTGTTAAACTACTTTAAATCTGTATTACTTGTTAATTAACAATTTTTATTTTTATGTTGCTATGGATATATTTCTTATATGTTAATTTTCTCTCACAAGATAAATTAAATCAATTTTTATCTATGACCCAACCATATCGCCATGAGAAGTGCAAATAGATAAAAACATAATAAAAAACTAAAATAACAATTAATATCGCACGAAGTATATAAATATTTATTCTCCAGTAGGATTTAGTGTTGTTTATTATCATGTACTAATTTATAACAATGTCTTGAAAAAAATATAAATCACAAATAAATATGGTGATCAAACATCAAAAAGTAGGCAAATAATAGGCATCAATAATTTCGAGAATTTAAACAAAATCGGGCAATTATTAATCAAAGAGTTAACAAGGTCTCATCTTTAATTCTAGCTACAAAAGGTTTAGCCAAACATGATCCACACATCCTTAATAACTTTTTAAGGTCCATCGAGGAAGGTCTTTGGAGGTTAAGAGTTCCCCAAATATATATATATAAAATAAAATTAAGAATACATGGAAGGAGGGGAGGCATAAGCCTAACCTCCAAAAAAGCAACAATACAACAAATGAATAAAAAAAATAAAAAATTTAAGGCAATAAATAGGGAAGTGCTACTTTCCTAAACAATGGAATAAATGCGAAAAATTGAACCTAAGCTATAAACTTCTAAAGCTAAGCGATTCATGTCTGTTGATCTGCACAAGTGTCATGATCTTTTGTTGTAGGTCGGACGATCCATAGTACTGATAGCGCCGGTGATCCCAACCCTTTGAAGCAAATGAGTCTGTAACCTAGTTCTCATTTTTGTAGATGTGAGAAATCATGTCTCTGTTGAAGGAGATGAAATCTCTTATCTATCTAAGAGTGTCCTGAATCTTCCATGATCCTCTGCTTATGGTGATGCAGCGAATAGCGACGGTCGAATCTACCTCAACCCAAATACCTGATATCCCAAAGAATCCGAGACTTGAACGAGTTATAAGAAACACATTGTTGGATGATAGTAAATCACTGGAATTTCAAAATAGTGGATGAAAATGAGAAAATAAATATCCAATCATTGAATTTTTTTTCAATGGATATCTTGAATGATCTTTTTCTTCTACTTGCTCTTTACATTTAAAATCAGAGATTCTATTATTTTCCCCCAAATCGAAAATCTATCACGCATACATAGATTTACATGAAACCAATATCTAACTCTCAATATTACACACCATGTACATTTTCTCACCATTTTATTTAAAGAAACCATTATTTTCATCCACCATTTTTACATGGGTAGTTATATTGCAACCACAATTTTTATTTAATACACCACTTTTAACTGTAAGTAAGCTCCCCAATCTTTGTTCATTGTAGCAATTATTTTCATAACTTCTAATTTTTATTTTCAAAATTTCATTAATCAGTAGTCTCATCCTTAATGATAATTTACATCAAAATATTTAATTTTCATACTTTGAAATTAGGGAAAAACATAGTTTCACACTTTTTATTTTATTTTTTATTTTTAAATGTAATGGAAAAATAAGTTGTTTTATGTCATTTCAATGAATTTTCGGATATAAAACTATTATCAAATAGAAAATGTTTCAATTTTATTGAAAAGTTTGAGGATAAAAATGATAAAAAAAAATTGTTAGGGCCATAAGTGCTAAGTGCTATAATGGATAAGGACTAGCAATCTTAAATGTAATTAAAATATGTGCAAGTAATAAAAACTGTGGGGTGAATATAATTAACCTTTTTATATATCTTTCCACATTTAAAAGAAAAAAGTATATTATATTTTTAACCTTAGGTAAATTTACTTAGATAGACAAGAATATAACAAAATAAAATATATCACTCTAAATTCATCCACTGATATTTATCCTCATTAAACGTTTTTGGATCTTATATATTATTTAAGATTTTACGTTTAAATAAAATCATAATATTCTTAAAATGGTAACAAATAGTCTCACAATGTCCTTTGACTCGGAGGAATGAAAAAGTTTGATGAACCCTATCTTTTTACGTCTGCTGGACTTGTACAATGCATTTTCTGCAGACAAAAGAGGGAACTTGGACAATGCGATAGTAATAAGCAGCAATCTATGTTTCATTTCTCATAAACAAATCAATAGTTGAACTGTGAAATCTAATATGTCAATTGTCTACTTTCCATAGTAGTTACTCCATGTAGGAGCAAATCCTTGCATGATCAAAATCCGTCGGCTTGAACAAGTAAATTCTCCAACAAATGTAAATTATAATCAAAACATAGTATTGCTTCCACTTTGGGATAACAACCATCCATGACTAAGCACCCTAGTCATCTTGTTTATCACACATAACATATGTGGTTAAGCAGAAGATTCTTTGAAATTCAAATTTAAGTTTGAGGTCAGCGGTGAAATCCATGTAGTTAAATAAAACAGAAAATAAATGCAATAATTCCCATGGAAAGATGACATGCCCATAGACTACCATTTGTTTTTGGTTAAACTTTGTGGATTTATAATGTTTAAATTTATAAATATAATAAGAGTAATTTTAGAACGTAATGTGAACGGAAATTGGAGGATATATATAGTGTCTAAATGAATTAATTTAATAAGGATTATGTTGGAATATGATGTGTATGAAAATATAATATTTTTTTAAGAAAATTTAGTAGGGATAGATTTAGAATATGATAGATATATAAAAATAGTAGATGGAAATAGTTACTCCCAAAACGAATCAAAATACCAAACTCTAAAAAACTAGAGAGAGTAGGCAAAGGTGTTAGGGGAATATGGTATATTGTTTTGAAGGTGTAAATAATTTATCACAAAAGTTTAACAATGCAGGAACATTGTTAAACCAAAGGAAAAATGTATAAACAAAAATAGAGAAATCAAAAAATTAAATGGGTAGAAAAGATCCAAGGCAAGTGTTTCAAACTTTGTCTTTAAGACGAATTTACCTCACTACAGTGCTAACAGAGTTATGGCAAATAATAGAGAAATCAAAAAAAAAAAAAAAAAATTTTGGAAAAAAAAAAAAAAAAAAAAAAAAAAAAAAAAAAAAATGGGTAGAAAGATCCAAGGCAAGTGTTTAAAACTTTGTCTTCAAGATGAATTTACCTCACTACGGTGCTAACAGAGTTATGGCAAACGTCTCACAAAATACAACAAAGAATTCCCTGTAGTAGAAATATTTCAAACTACTCTACACAAAAGATGGCTTCAATATGCAAGTTTTGGAAGTGATTTTGCAAGAATTTTGATGCAAGAATCAAAGAAAATGAATTGGGATAACTTAATGGCGTCCAAGGGATCCAATTTATAGAAAGTGAGGGGTTGCAGTTGGAGCGACATGCCTTAAAACTCAATATGCCGCAGCCCTGGTGCCAAAAGCAGAAAGCCTAGCGCTTGCCTGATATTGGGCTGGCACTCGAGCGGCAGTCTTAGGTGCTAAAATCCGACTTCCAAATTTGGACCCAATCAAATCCAAATATTTAACTAAAGTTAACACAAAGTCACTTTTTCAAGGTTTTGTATTTAAACCAATTTATCTTATTTAAACCAAATTCTGACAACCACTCACATGAATAAAAATTCCAAATATGTAAATAATAATGCAAACCCTAATAGAGCGATAAGCAGAAAAATAATGCAATAGAAGAGGTACCTTCTAACCTTAAGCCTTTCTTAGTGAAATAATATCAGAATTACTTGGCTAAGTGGTAAACGCAATATCTTGAACTATTCAGCCGTTGGTTTAAACCAAGACAACAGTATTCCCTAAACCATTTCGATTCTCATGATTGTGTTCATTTTGGCCCTAAATCACTCTTAGGTTTCCATAAGTATTTTTAGAAAATTTTAGTCTCAAACAATTCTCAAAGAAGCGGCCACACTTTATTCTTATATAGGTGGCCTCCTATTAATATTATTCTCTCCTACTCCATTTGACTTAATCAAATTATAGGAATCATTAAAAATGTAACTTAACCTTTTAGTAGTCTTTAGAAAACACTTTGGTTATCATTCGAATGAGTAGGAATTATTTTCTAAGTGCTTCATGGAATTTTCATAACTTAGTTGTCTCCTTGAACCAAGATTTTAGGATCTCTAGTTAACAAGGTAGAGTTATCATTATAAAGACTCTAATATAGTAGGCTTTAATCACATTTCCTTTGATAGGCAATATATTTGATTTCTCGGTAAGCCTTTCATAAGTAGATCTAAGATGTTTTCCTTTGATCTCCCAATCAATGGAAATAATGCCATTCGAGACCAATTACTCAATGGTAGTGTCTAAACTTACTACTATACACACTATTTTGTGCCCTTTCAATAGCCAATTGATCATCACAATGTATACCTATTGTAGGTACAAGATTAAGCTAACATGAAATGTCCTCAAAAAATTTACGAATCCATTCTACATCTTCACCAACTTTGTCTAAAGCAATAAATTCAAATTCATTCATTGATCAGGTTATTAAAGTTTGTTTGACTTCAAAGACACAACAGCACCACTAAAGGTAAAGACATAACCACTAGTCAACTTGAAATCTTTCATATCGGATGTTCAATTTATATCACAATGTCTTCCAATATCACATGATATTTCGTGAAATGTAATTCAAATGTTAAGATATGTTTTATATACCTAAGAACCCTATTCAAAGCCTTCCAATGATCATAACCTGGAGTACTCATGAATTTATTGTGTTTATTCGCAAAAGATGCTATATCCGATCGAGTGTAATTTGTAATATACATTGGACTGCTTATAACATATAGATACTTTAGTTGAAATACCGATTCACCTTATTTTTGATTAAGTGTAAACTTGAATCAGTAAGGGTTAGACGTTCCTCATATACATTAAACTTCTTAAGTACACTCTCAGCATAATGATGGTGGGAAAGTACGATTCCTTCAAATGTTCTAAAGACCTTGATCCCTAATAACACCCATGTTTTTCATGTCAAATTTTTTTATTAACATTTTCTTTGTGTAAAAGATAATATCATGACTATTGCTCATAATTAACATCTCATCCACATATAGATATGTAATTACATAAGCTTTTGGGTGTATGTTTTATGTATACACATTTGTTACACTCATTAATTTTAAAATTATTTGACAACATATTTTTGTCAAACTTTTGGTGTCGTTGCTTTGGAGTTTACTTCAACACATATAGAGATTTAGCGAGTTTACAAACTTTTCGTTCTTGGTTAGGAGCAATGAATCCTTCAAGTTGCTCCATATATATTTTTTCTTCTAACTCATCATTAAAAAATGCCATTTTCATGCTCATTTAATGAATCTTAAGGTTATGCAATGCAATGATTGCAATCAACAACCTGGGCGATTAGGTATCAAAGAAGTCAAATTCTTCTTTTTGTGTAACAATCAATCTAGCTTTATATTCACCAATTGACCCATCTGATTTTAAATTCTTTTTGAAAATCCATTTACACTTTAAAGGCTTATTTCCAGGTGGTAAATCAACTAAATACCAATTCTGATTTTGCATTATAAATTATATATCACTATTGTATTTTCTTTCCGATGTGGTGATTCTGATGCAGACATTGTTTCTCTAAATTTTTTGAATCATTTCTACCATATAAATTAGAAAATTATGACCATATGAAGTAGATGTTCTAACCCTTTTACATCTTGATTCTTTACTCGATATGCACTACTATTATTAGCATATTTAATAAATATATAATCATTTTTCTTAGCCCCAGTTTTCACTTATTTCGACTTTGGTACTTCAACATTTGCCAAGCACCTCCACACCTTTAAGTGTATTTAAGAAGGAGAATAATCTTTTCATAATTCATATGAAGTTTTATCCATTTTCTCTTGAAATATTTTATTTAGAATGCTATTTACAGAATATATAGCTTCTCCCCACATGTTCTGGAGTAACCCCAAACTAATCAACATTACATTTATCATCTCCTTCAGAGTTAGGTTTTTGAGTTCAACGACACTATCTCATTGAGGTGAGTAATGTGCGGTTGTTTGACGAATAATGACATATTCGAAAAAAATTCTTCAAACGGTGTCCCATATTCTTTTCCTCATTTCGAATATTCTTTATTTGTTTACCAAGTTGATTCTCAACTTCCATCTTATAATGTATAAAAAAATCTATAGCTTCATCTTTGTTTCTTAACAATTAGATATAACAATACTTTGTAAAATTATTGATAAAAGTAATAAAGTATTTCTTCCCATCTTTAGTTTGAACAAATTTCAAATCACATAAATACCTGTGTATTAATTCTAAAGGTGTCATGTTCAGTTGCCCAATGTTGCCTCAATACAAATTTCACATTTATGATTAGGGTCATTTAAACGTTGGTCTCAAACTTAGATTCGTAAGTTTACACACAGATTTATAATTTAGTTGTCCTAATCTACTATATCATAAATAAGACAATTCAAGCAAATAAACAAAATTTAAACTTTTATTCATGTAATGGTTTGCTTCAATACAATAGAAAAAAATTTCGTTTCGAACTTTCGATCGTATAAGTAACTCTTACCATTATATATCTCATTCTTAGTTAGTACAAATTTATCAGAAGCAAATGCTAATTTAAAGCCATTTTTGCTAGTAAAGACCCGAATACAATGTTATTGTGAATGTCCCATACATGTAGAACATTATTGAGGATAAGCTCTTTTTCAAAAGTCATCTTCATAATTACCTTCACTTATCCTTCAATTTGGAACTTTTAGAATTTCCCATCAAAAGTTGTTCTCCAATCAATTTTTTATAGTTTGAGAACATTGTTTGCACAAAGTCATGGGTAGCTCCAATATCAACCCACCATTCTCTTAGATTTTCAACATTGTTGCATTCAAAAACATCCACATGCAAATTCATTTCTTGTATCCCTTCAGGTATGGTGTCTCCTTCAATCATATTTTCTTACGCATTCTTCTTGGGCTTGCGACATTCACTAGATCAATGTCTCGCTTTACCATAGTTGTAATAGTTGCCTTTTAATTTCTTGGCATTCTTGGTGTTGTCTCTTTTTGGTACATCACTCAAGACTTTGCGCTTTTTGTTGATTCTTGAATCAAATCCCACCAAAATGGCTTTGGTTGCCCAAGTTGAACAATAGACTTCCTTTCAATCATTTTATTGCCTTCTTCAATCCTTCGTCAAATAATAAGTTCTAAGTTAATCTCTTTGTACTTGTACTTGAGATGGTTTTTGAAATCTTTCCATAGAGAATGGAGTTTATTGATGATAGCAATAACGTGGAACGATTAACTCAACTTCATCTTTTCCGAATGAATATCATGATGTAAAACGAGTTGTCCCAAGCTTTATATATGCGGTGAAAGGGTTGTTTGAATATAGAAAAAACAAGAACAAAGCTTAAACCACAGAAGCGTGACTAAACACAATAAATATGGGGTTGTTAATGTAGTATGTAAACTACAAACGAAAAATCAGGAATAAAACCAAGAAAGGAAGAAGAAGAAAAGAATAGTCCAAGGCTAGCGAATTTCACTCTTTCCTTAAGACAAATTACCTTACTATAGTACTCACGATTCACGACACTTTTCTCCCAAGATATAACGGATTCAACTTGTGGTAGAAACACTTTAAACCACAAGTTACAACAAACTTTCGACTGGGTTTCTCTTTACAAGAACAAAACAGAGGAACTAAGCTATAAGTGTACCCGTCTACCATCTTAGAAGATGCATTAAAAGTTTCAACTCTTATATTGTCCCCCGATGGAAGAAGGAAACTACAAAGCCCTAGAAAGAGATAACTGTTATTTTTAATTCCTCTTCTTCTTCCATAGACAAAGATTTTGACAAATTGCTCTAATGATGCCGATCCCTATGAAAAATATCCCTCGACTTGTCTACCACCTCGAACATCCGTGTTTTCTTTGATACTCTTTGATGATGCCTTTTGAATGGATTTAAATTCATAGCATCCTTATAATTTTTGTTTTGTCGAGGATTCTGGGCACAACCATTCTTGTGAAACCAAAAATTAATTCAATCTTCATGAGTGACGCTATCAGATTCAATCGCATTGACAATCAATGCGAAAATATTAAGGAGGTGTAAACAAGACTTGCGAAGGTAATCTGTCAACTCTGAAAGGCTTGGGATTACTTCTTCATAATAGTGACCCATGATTGAAAGTTGCTTATCTCACAGATGTCTCAAAGAAAAATGTCAATTTCACCACTAGTTGTCACAAAAGTATTATTTTCTGGACACCAAACTTCACAAAAGGTTGTGTAAATAGGCTTGAACGATGTTAATCTTTTGACAGAGCTGACTATAGAAGCTAACTCACGAAGATTCCTCTTGAGCGGGAGGTTTGGACCCATGAAGACCACTCCCAAAACTTTGGAAGAAAAGAAATCTCTCCACGACTGACAATTGTACTTTTCCATCGTATTTCATTATTTTTAATCATATCTCAAATTACGGCCTTTGGGAATGCATTCCATGCTCTGAGAATAATGAGGTGGAAGACATACAGAACGAAGATAACTACTCCAGTGGTTGGACTTGGCTACTCTAATTTTTCGTGACATTCAATAATGATGGGTATATGCAACTCGAACAAAGGCTTTGGGAGATCAGGAGAAGGATCTGTCGTTGCCTTATGGATGCTAAATTTGAGTTTACTTCATATGCTAGGCTAGGCAGTGTACTTCACATTAGTATCTTTGAAACGAAAGTAATTTTTGCCTTTATTTTTAAGATCAATAGTTTCGTGTATTTTATAATACACTCTATCATTAGAGCTTAGTCCAGTCATTCCTAAAAAAAAAAGAGAAAATTAGCAAACAAAAGATTGATCAGTAAATCTTTTAAATTCTTTTACAATCTAAAGTTACGAGTCTCCCAATTATGTAAATGGCTTTTACACAAAGTGATTGGACGGTCGAAGGAATCGTTCCTTTGTCTTCAACATAAAGTATCTTGGACGGTCAAATGAGTCAGTCTTTGATCCTCAATACAAAGTGCTTTGAATGGTCGAAGGAGTCAGTCTTTGATCCTCAACACAAAGTGCCTTAGACAGTCGAATGAGTCAATCCTTGGTCTTCAAAAAAAAGTGTCTGGAGTGGTCGAAGGAAGGGGTCCTTAGTTCTCAACTCAAAATGTCATGGAAGGTCAAAAGAGTAATCCTTCGTTCTTAACACAAAGTATCTCGAATGATCAAAGGAGTCGGTCCTTAGTTCCCAACACAAAGTGCCTTGGACGATCTAAGGAGTGGATCCTTGGTTTTCATCCTCAACATAAAGTGCCCTGTATGGTGAAAGGTGACAGTCATTGATCCTCAATGTGCATGAACATGATTGAAATTTTAATTCTGTTCATAAAAAAATGTTTTTTGAACTCCTAAAGTGTTTGCTAAAAAAATTAAACTCTACACCAAAGAAATTTCGAACCTCAAAATTCTTAACTTGCTTCAAAAGTTGTGTCCCTAAAAACATATTGAAGAATGTTAATTTCAATTTTATCAAAACAGCTATAATAATAATGATGATGATGATAATAATAATCAACCAAAAAAGTCAAAAATAAAAGGACAATTAAAAATAAATAGAAGAAGAAGAAGAAGAAGAAAAGAAAAGTATAGAAAAGAAAAATGAAAAAGGAACAAAAAGAAAAATAAAAAAATGAAATTATAAAGGTAAAAACCAAATAGACCAATTGGTAAGTTCTGTTTCAGCCGACGGCAGAACCAAGAATAAAAAAAAATGAAAAGAAGAGAGAGAAGAATTTTTTTTTTCTTTTTACCTTTGTTTACAAATTGAACCTACTTGTTTCCAAATTTCATAATCCGTTCATATAAATAGGCATTTATCGGATTTCACTTAAACCCAACTTACTATCAATGATAGAAAGCCTGTTCGAAATAGAATTAGCTATGGATTGTATAAAAAAAAAAAAAAAAAAAAAAAAAAAAAAAAACTCTTGTTCTTAAATTTGAAGGATAAGAATTTTATTCTAAATCAAATTCCTAGTTTATTCTCGAATTTTTCATATGTATCAATTTACTAATGGGAAGTTCGAGTTCAAATCAAATTCTAAACTGAATTTAAAAAAAAAAATCAAAAATCATGATTTATTAATTTATTTATTTTATAATAAATAAATAAATCTTGAGGGGGCATCTATAGACATAAAAAAAATTAAATAAAATGCATTAAGTAGATCTAAATAATTAGTCCATTAAATTTATTAAATTAAAGTCTACTATGGCCCGCAAAAATTTTAAAGGTCCATCTTACTCTTTCAAAATCCACAATTGTTCAATTATTCTTTTTAGTTAAAGTTAATTGGATGTTTACGAAATTGGTCACAAATTTTTCTTATAAATAGGACCAAAGGTCCATAAAATTGGACAAGTGAAAGTGCAGAGGAAAAACCACAAAGTGCAAAAGAAATTTTAAAGTCGGAGGAAGAGAATAAATTCCATCAAGCCTATATCCGACGATCACCGAGAAGATTAAAATCTTCTTCAAATCAAGCAAGTTCAAGTCAAATCTATGAAGAATAAAACCTTCTTCAAACCAAATCAAATTCAGATCCAAGTTCAAAAACTAAAATCTAAAGTTGAACAAGCCAAGTTCTCAACAAATCAAATTTTCAACAAGTTTTTGAAGATTAGGATTCAAGCCACGTGGCCCCTCGTCTTCAAACATTTAGATCATTAATCAGAGAATTTTTGCAATTTTGCAATTACAAGAAGATTAATATCCACTTGCATTTCTTAAAAAATACAATTTCTAATATTTTTTGTATTTTAATACACAAAATTCATCGTATAGGGATTAAGTTGAGACTTTAAGTTAAACATATGGACCAAGTGGGAGAAGGTAATCAATCCATTTCTTTAGTCAATGTCGTCCAACATTCTTCAAATTTTTCAGAAACTTACCTTCAGTTTTTCAAAAACTTACCCATTAATTGGATAATCAAAACTGGGAACTGAAGCCATAGCTCGATGGGGTTTGGGTGTGTGTATATATATATATATATAGGGTTTTGTCCCTAAGCTCCACTACCAAAAATACACATTGTACACCATCAATTTCAGAGTGTTGAGAGTTTAGAAGTATTATTACTTGGAACAAAAGGAGAGCTTCTGAAATAACACCAATGGCCGGAGGTATAAACTCAATCCATGAGTTTTCATTTTATTTCAATCCGAATTTTTTGTAAAATTATTTTGGATCAATTTTCAATCTAATAGTATCCAAAAAAAATATATCTGACTGCTCTGTGATCCAATTTACTCATAGCATAACTATACACATGAACAAATGCAACGCTATCAAAAGCTTTGGGTGGAAAGGAAGGGAAAAATGGATATTAAAAAATATGATTTTAGTGTATAAATTGGTGTTTTAAATTCAAAAACTCTTGATGGAGTCAAGTTGATAAATTACGCTACAATAAGAATAACTTCACCCTCAAAATTCTTTTGGAACTCTGAAAGTTAAATTAAATGGTATTAGCTACCTTAAGAACGTGTTTTTTTTTTTTTTTAGACAATCGCATTTTACTATGGGTACCTACAATCTCATTTTCACTCAGATGAGATTTTAGAAAACATGAATAGTATTGCCTTCCATTATCCATCCAAAGTATCATAGCTTGAAATTGAGTCCAAATCATTTTATCAATAACTTTGAAATTTTCTTTCACATCAGATCTTTCGTTGAGCAAATAGGTTCAACATACACTATTATGATCAATAATGAACATGGAAACCATTTTGCCTAGAGATATTAATAGTAGGAGAATGTTCCAAAATATTATGAACAAGAAAAATTTATTTTGATTTCACACAGGTTGTCCCATTGACCCTTGTCCATGAGATCTCATGTCACAAGGTTGAGTTTTTGTTATAGGTGATCTAGTTTGTAATAAGCTTTAACTCCATCTCTCTCGATATTTTTTGAACTTGCTCTTTAGCTAATCCATTGGTTAATGGTTTAGCAATATTATAACTTGAGTTCACATAGTCAATAACGATAATCCCATCCTTAAGCAACAAATGTATAGTATTTTGCTTCCTACGAAAATGTCTAGATTTTCTATTGTACGATGAATTTTAAGCTCTTGAAATAGTTGCTTGACTGTCAAGATGGACAGAAATAGCTAAAAATTGTTTAGATCACAATGGAATATCCATAAGAAAATTCCTTAACCATTCAACCTCTCCACCTACCTTGTCTAAAGCTATGAACTCAGATTCCATAATAGATCTTACAATGTAGGTTTCGTTAGTAGATTTACAGGATACCACACAGCCTACTAATGTAAAAATATATCCACTAGATTTACTTTCATTGGTATCAGAAATTCAATTAGCATCACAACATCTCTCAAGTACAGCAGAAAATTTGGTATAAAGTATTCTCCAATTTAGAGTGTGTCTCAAATATCTCAGCACTCGAATGAGACCATCCCAATGTTCACTATTAGAATTACTAGTATACCTGTTAAGTCTACTGGCCGCATATGATATATCAGGTCTTGTACAGTTTATGAGATACATGAGACTATTGATCACTCAAACATTTTCTAAAGCAAAAACACTAGGGAAGAATTTTTTTCTCAAATTACGGCATCATAAAGTGTTTTAGTAGGAATACAATTGTATTCATTAAAATTTTGAACACTTTCTCTACATAATATGATTTGGTTAAAATAATTCCTTCGGAATGTTTTATTATTTTAATTCCTAGAATAACATCGGCAACACTCAAATCTTTCATTTCAAAGAGCTTTTTCAAAAACTGTTTAGTCTTATTAACACATCTAAATTAGTTCCCATTATCAATATATCATCGACATATAAGAATATTATCACATTACAATTATTTTCAAATTTGCTATATATGCATTTATTTGCTTCATTTATCACATAACCACTTGACATCAAAACTATATCAAAAATTTCATACCACTTTTTAGGAACTCGTTTAAGGCCATAAAGGGATTTTTTTAAGTTTACATACTTTATCATCAAGACCTTCTAAAACATATTCCTCGGGTTAGTCCATAGAAGTTTTCTTTTCTAAGTCTCCATTTACAAATACAATTTTGACATTCATTTAATGTATAATAAGATCATATAACGAAGCAACAGTAATTAGCATCCTAATAGAGGTAATCCTAGTAACAGTTGAGTAAGTATCAAAGAAGTCAACTCCTCCTTTTTGTCTATAACCTTTAGCTACAAGCCTTACTTTAAACTTGTCGATCAAACCATTAGGTTTAAATTTTTCTTAAAAAGCCATCTACTCCCAATTCTCTTACATCCTTAAGGTAAGTTTACTAACTCCCAAGTATTATTAAATATAATTAAATCATATTCACCATTTACAACTTCCTTCCAAAATACAGAATCTGGTGAAGACATAACTTTACCAAAAGTACTAAGATCATCCTCTATTAAGTAGGTTAAAAAGTCATGACCGAAAGAAGTAGTGGTCCTAAGTCTTTTGCTTCTCCTAATTTCAGCTTCTTCTAATTCAGTAGCCACCTCTCTAACACTATGAGGAATACTAAAGGAGTTACTAGGTCCTTTAGACTTTTATTTAAAAAGAAATCTATTTTTCAAAAAATTCAGCGTATCTAGTTTCAAAAATTATGTTATTGTCGATCAAATTATTTTTAGAGTCAATAACTAAAAATCTGTAGACATTTTTGTGAAGAGATAGCCTGTAAAAACACAATCAATAGTTTTCTAACCAAGTTTATTCTCTTAGGTACTAAAATAGAAGCTAACTAAACACTCCCACACTTTAAGATATTTATATGAATGCGCTCTACCCTTCCACATTTCATAAGGGAAATTAATATTTTCCTTATTGAAGATTCTATTATGAATATGACATACAGTAAAAAGGGCTTCTCCACATATTAAAACGTAATCCAAAAGATTTTAGCATAGAAATGATCCTATCCTTAAGTGTTCTATTCTTCCTTTCAACTATACCGCTAGACTGGGGAGAATAAGGTGGAGTAGTATCATGAATAATACCATTATCAAAACAAAATTTATCAAAATCACTTGTATATTCTCCTCCCCTATCAAATCTTAAAATTTTAGTAGCTCTATCCAACTAATTTTCTATTTCAGTTTTATATGAAATAAATTTTGAATAACTTTCACCATTGCTCTTAAAAAGATAAATATAATAATATCGAGAATAATAGTCAATGAAAGTTAAAAAAAAAAATTTATTTCCACCACAAGTAACATAACCTTTTAAATCACATAAATTAGAATATATTAAACTTAAAACTGAAGTAGTTCTATCAACATGAGGAAATAATTTTCTAGCATACTTAGATTCAACACATCACATTTTGTATTTGAAAAATTATCAATTTTGGATATGTTTTCTAAACTCATTAATCTATTATTAGGAGTTATATTAACGTGTCCAAGTCTAGAATGCCAAAAATTATAAGAATTCAGCAAGTAAACAGAAGAAATAGATGTTAATCACAGAAACATTGAGTTTAAACAAACTCTCATCTACATACCATTTTCCAACAAAAGAACCACATTTAGTTAGTAAAACTTGACCACTCTCAAATACTATCTTAAATTCCTTTTTAACTAAGATAAATTCAGACACTAGAATATTTTCTAATTTTAGGTACATAAAGGACATCCTTCAAATTAAGGATATTTTTAGAAGTAAAAGTGTCACAGTTCCTTTCTCTTCAATTTTGGAGGAAGAACATTCCCCATGATTGAACATTCTATATCACTAGCAAGAGTGAATAAAGAAAATGCACCTCTTGTCCAGTAAATGTGTTTGGTAGCTCCAAAATCTACCCATCAATCTGTTATGTTGCTTACTAGATTAACTAATGTTACCATAGTGGAGAAATTCCCATCCTCTACTACATATGCCTGATCCTTCCCATTTTTTCCTTTCCTATTTCTGTAATCCTTTGCAAAGTGATCTGGTTTATCATAAATAAAACAGTCATCAACAATTTTATTTTTAAATTGGGGTTTCGACCAATTATTTTTTTTTTTTTTTGCAAATTGCTTTCGCTTGTTTCTGCCTTTAAAGTTCTGACTTTTTGGTAAAATTTCCAACAAATTTCTTACTACTACAATTTCCTTCTATAAGATTAGTCTTGGTATCCAAATCTAACCTCTCCCGACGTTCTGCTATTCTATTGTTCTCATCAATTATAATCCTTATAATCAGATCCTCTAAGGATATTTCTTTTCTCTTATGCTTCAAACTGTTTTTATGCCTTTTCCAAGAATGTGATAATTCTCAATTATAGAAGATACTAGACTAACCACAGTTCTAATGCCATCCATTTTAAAATGTAGAAATTTTTCCACAACGAATTTCTTAGTTTCAGCATCTTCAGTATCATATTTTTTTTCTAAGGAATTCCATAATTTGTAGTAGATTTACACGGCTACTAAACATCATATAAATCTAATGTCAAGTAATTCAAACTATAGTTTTTGCACATATAATCCTTATGTTCCTAATTAGCTAAATCTTCATTTCCTTATCAGTAGGCTTATCATCAATTATAGAAACAGGATTATCAGATTTAATAGCATCAACAACTTTAAGAGTTGTCAAATAGAATCGTAACTTCATTTGCATCTCTTATAATTCTTTCCATCAAATAATTCTGATTGTTTAGAATACTTAGAAACAGATATATTTACTACAAAACATGAAAACTAATTATAATCGAATTTCATTTTAAAATGTTGAAAAATAATTAGTTGCAATAACTTGCAGAAAGTTGAAGAATAGTAAAATATCGAAATAAACTTATTGACTAATCATGTCTCGTGACATCATGATATCCAAAAGTAAAAAATTGTCCACCGATAACTATTGTAGACCTCTGTGGATATTCACTTTAAGTCTACAACGATCAAGCAAACCATTTGTGCAGCAATTACGAATGGTTTCAGATCTCTCAAGTGTACTGCAGGAAAAATATGTAAAACTCGAGTGTAAAAGATTACAAATATGGAAATTATAATTTCGTTTTTTGGATTTTTTTTTTTCAAAATCATATGAGTGTTTATGTAGGTAGAATAGATATAACTGACTCCATCATGATCCAGAAAGATTTACAATTTTAAATGGAACGTGGATAATGGGTTCTTGATAGTGGGTTGTTGAAATACAGTCATATTATACTAGCTAGTTTAACCCATTGAATAATTCCCAAAAATGATTAAAATAAATTTAAAAATTAATTATTTTAATTAAGGAAGCCCAAGAGCCCACCCAATGCCCCAATCAAAGACCTTTATTATTGCACGAGATGTGACCCCAACCTCCTACACAAATTCCACACTTTTCACCACTTGAGCACTTCATCTTAATTAGTTATTTCTTTCAAATATTATATTTATTGTATAAATGTCTAATAAACTAATTAAATAAAATCCAATCACAATTAATGGTCTCGTTAAAATGATCAAAATAATTGTCTTAAAATAATTATTATAGTAATATGTTTTATTATACTTGAGCTTTTGAGACTTGAGACTCTTGCTATCTTTCTATGCCTTGTACCTTTAAAACTTTATCTAAATTTGTTTTACTCTTAAGGTAATGTAGTGGTGCCGAAGCCACTACAATTGCTTCAGCAGGTGCTGCTATCAATATTGATAACGTCCTTAGTTCCTTGATTCATTCCATGGCGCGAAATCCAAACTTTAGACGTTTTCTTTGCCCATAATGAATACCTCGGCCTGTTCCACCAAGAAAGGCCAAGAGCTGAATCCATCAATTTTCCTAGCACAACCAATCATCATCACCAAGCACAATTCATATAATTCACATCGAACAGGAAGAAATTGAGCCATATAGTTGAGATCCTTCATGGGTTTGCTAATTGATATCAGATTACAAGAAAGAATTGGAACTTGTAAACAAATGTGAGGGTTATGTCTTTTAGCTAGGAATAGCATTTCCCTACACTAGATTAGAATTGATCATCGAAAATTTTTACTTTTTGTCTCCTGAATAAAGAGTGTAAGACCCGAAAAAATTTGACTGACTTAGTATGGCCAAAAGCTTGTAATTTAATGATCGAAGGATAAATTGAACCAACATTTGGGTTGGTAGGAAATTTGCCTGATTGAACCAAGAGGCCTCAAGATGTGGGAAGAAGATTAAAATGATTTGATTCTCATTATTTCTATAAAGAAGTTCCAATTGTTCTTTAGTTAAAAAAAAAATATATATATATATATATATATATATATAT